>NW_022280086.1:856477-931153 GCF_004355925.1 Anarrhichthys ocellatus | reverse complement strand
ATAGATAGATAGATAGATAGATAGATAGATAGATAGATAGATAAATAGATAGATAGATAGATAGATAGACAGACAGACAGACAGACAGACAGATAGATAGATAGATAGATGAAGTTTATTAAATAATTGTTATCCACCAAAAGGATGAAACAAGATGTGGCCAATTTATAGTGCAACTTTCACATGATGAAGGATTGTTTGGCTGGTCTGAAAGAGCTTTGGGTTGTCCAATGACATAATGTTGTACATACTGTGAATTTGTTGTTCTTTCCATTCAGGAGGCATTTGAGCTACAATACCCTTTTCTGTAAACAACATCCACTGGAAAATAACAAAAGCAGTTATGAACTCAATAGTGACAACAGTAAAACAAATCTTTGCAAACTTATTTACATTGATCACTTACTAAAATAGAAACCTATCTTTTTCCACCGTCTCCTCCACTCGTCACAATAAAACGGAAGATGTTCACGCAATGAAACGTTGGATAGATAGATAGATAGACAGACAGACAGACAGACTGATAGACAGACAGACAGACAGACTGATAGACAGATTGATAGATAGATAGATAGATAGATAGATAGATAGACAGACAGATTGATAGATAGATAGATAGATAGATAGATAGACAGATTGATAGATAGATAGCAAACAGACACAACTTCATCTACATTTAAGGTATGTCAAAGATAACACTTTTTTAATGCATCCACATTTAATTCAGAACTTAGAGTGCATGTCTACTGTCCTGCTAACACTTCCCCAAAATGCTAACAACATGTCAACAATCACTGAGGTCAGAGAGGGTTTAAACAGACAGCATAATATAAATGACACATAAATATTGGAGATAAATACCTGCACAACACCAATACACACTCCAAACACCAGGACTGAGGAGATGTTATCCAGCAGCCACTGCCTGGCCTTCTGATAACACGGCTGCAGGGGACAGACAGAGACAGTGACGACAGGTCTAACATACAGTCAGTAAAGACCAAGAGAAAGGAAGAATGGTTATACAGAACTATTTGCAAGATAATGCTTACAGACGGACAAATGAAAAAACTCAGAAGTCTAAGAAATTATTTCAAAAGATGATTGCAATTAGAGTTAACTGTCATCGTATTTGTTCTGGCCATCATTCCTATCAGCAATACTGGCTTTACAAGGAACACTCATGAGTAAAATGATTCCTCAAGCTGTCTGTTGTAAACATTATCATAGTATGTAGACACACTTTAATCTACTGTACTTATTGTAGATTAGTGCACACACTTGTTCTGTTCAGTGAGGGGTTATTAGCAACATTTCAGTATTCACTTTCAGCTTGAACTTCAAATAAAGTGCTTTCATTAATCTGGATAAATTGCTGGCTTGTTTTCACCCTGTCAGGTCTTGTCCTAATGGACTTCATTGTAGTGACGTTATTGTGCTCCAAGATTTCACCAAAACAACGCAATCATAACCAAACACCGGCCAAATCTGTGAAAAAAGACCCAAAACTAAACCTGAAACTGTGGTGGCAATGTATGAATGTAAAGCAATAAAAAAAACACAGTGCTCCCAGTTAGCTTAAACAGTTCCTGACAAATTCAACCTATGTTTTTTACTCTGCCTTTATTTAGCCAGGATAATGCTGTTGAGATTTTAAATCTCTCACAAGATATTTTAAACTGCCTAATTCTCTCAAACTAAATCTGAATGGATTCCAGATGGGTGAGGGTATGTGATTCTGTCACACATGAAGAATGTTAGGAATGTGTCCATTCTATTCTATTATGTTCAACAGCTTTGTGTGTACAGTACAGTGCCTTAACTTTTCTACACATTGTACTCTCTAGTCCCATTGTGGTACTCTAACAGAAATGGCCATTACGTTGTTTCTGGATATCTGAATTTATGAATCACATGGTTTTCATTACCTGCTGGCCCTTTTCCTGCATGCTGTTGTGTCGATTTTTCAAATGGACTTGCATATGTATAGCGACTTTATAGTCTTCCAGCCGCTCAAAGTGCTTTAACAATACATGTCAACATTCATCCATTCATACACTGGTGGCAGAGGCTGCCACATAAGGTGCCCCCTGCCCATCAGAATCTAAACTAATGCTCATTCACACACACTCACACACAGATGGCACTGGGAGCAGTTTGGGGTTCAGTATCTTGTCCCGGGACACTTCTGAACGCTGACTGGAGGAGCTCGGGATTAAACTGGCAATCTTCAGATGAGAGGACGACCCCTTGTACCTCTGAGCCTCTGCCACCCATTTCTTCTATTCAGGCAGCTTTTGGTCTGAATGCATGTCAGTGCCGTATGAAAATCCACCTTGTTTGACTGAGTAAACAAAATTCAGCAGTCTTGTGGGTAACTTCTATTAAATAATCAATCCGCACTCCTGCAAAACCAACAGCATTTACAAAACAAGCTCATATTGTGTTTCAGGTGTGCACATTTAGATAGAAATAAGATCCTGACAACTAGTAACTTCCAGATCTTGTTTATAAGGAGCCAAACCGACCTGCTGATGTTCATATGAATCAATACCTCAGATGCTAAGGACAAAGGACAGGCAAGGTAAGTTACTGATAACTGTTAATTATAATAATTATAATTGGAAATCATGATATCAAATACTGGATGCAGTGTCCAGTTACTGTCACAAATATTTGTGGCTTCATTTTTCTGACTCCTTTTAAATTCATCAGGGCCTTCGGACACACTCATGCATCTGGAACACATTTAGATTTCATTTGAGAGAATCAGACAAAATAAAAACAACTTGTTTTATAGCTGAGCAGCAGACCAACCTCACTCCATCCGTCAACACACTGGTCTGTCCCAACGGAGCAGCAGGATGAGGGCAACGTTCCATTCAGTACATCATACCAGTCGGTTTTGTTAGTTACTCCACAGCACTTGAACTGGGAGAAGAGACAGCAAGACATAACTTATACACTAATGACTAGTCCTGTTTGAAAAGCGGGCTCAGGGATGGAGGGTACACAATCCCAATAGTATCACAACCACTGAGTGGCCAAACAATCCAGCGGGTAGTTTCTACAAACGGTTACAGTTGTGATAAAGGAAAACAAAAATGTTACAGGGAAAAGGCCATCAGAATGATCTATACAGCCTGTAGACATTGAAATGTGACCAAGGGATACCTGACACATTGTTTAAATACAGTATGTTGTATGTAGCTTAAGAGTATGAAACAACCTTAGACAAGAGGTAAAGGTATAGTTAGTTTTAGGCATACTGATCCCTTTAGGGTGGAGTGACTGTGACAACTTCCACCAGTAGTGCCATCATTTGTTCTGTTCTACACAGCCTGTCCTACTGTACACGCATGCAACATAAGACATTATGCATTGTTTGTAAAGAGTGCTCACCATTTTCTGGACGTTGTCCCAAGATTTTTTCAGTCCAGGTTCTGATTCATAAATCTTCATACCTTCCTTCAATTCACCTTGTGCTTTGGCATCCAGCTTACAAAAAGAGGAAGAAAGAAACAGATATTTGATCCAGGATCTTGAGGCAGTGTGAACATGGATAGGTGATCAGTCTACTGATCACCTATCAAGCAGTAGTTCTGTCCTCACTCCTCTATGGGGCTGAATGCTGCACTACCTACAACAGACACATCACAGCCCTGGAACAATATCAGCAGCAATGCCTAGAAGATCCTCTGGACCAACGGGGAAGACAGGCGGACAAACGTCACCATCCTGGAGGAAGCCAACCTACCAAGTATCTCCACAACTATCATGGAACCAGCTTCGATGGACAGGCCATACAATCCACACCCAAAGGGAACAAAAGAAGCATTACATGGATGACCTCATATCCCACCTGAGAAGATAATGCATTAACCCCAACAACTGGGAAGAGATGGCCTGTTACAGGAACCTCTAGAAGAGGATGGCTTATCAAGGCACAGCAGAAGAAGGACCTCCACCTTCTTCTTCACTTCTGCTGGTGCTAAGATTTTTTACAACTGAGGCCCTGGTAGTGTGGACATACAGCAATGTGTCATAAAAGGGCATTTGCTTGATTATTCACTTTCTATAATGTTAGAAATACTGAAAAGCAATCACATACAATTTCCCATGGTGATGTGTTTTTAAGATTCCTGACATTGAGAGAGAGGCAGGGTTCATTGTGGAGAGGTCGCAGCTCAATCACAGGGCTGACGCATAGAAACAGACAACCATCCATGCTCACAGTCACACCTACACGTAATTTAGAGTCAGCAATTAACCTAACCTGCATGTTATTGACTGCTAAAGGAAAACCCACGCTGACACGAGGAGAACATGAAAACTCACCCAGCGGGTTCAAACCCAGAACCCTCTGTGAGGCGACAGATTGATGCTTGCTGCATCCATCCTCACTAGACAAATCTTTAAACTGGAGTTGTGACGATTATATCGCATTGCTCCATTTTATTAAGCTTGTGACAATCTTTGATGAAGATTAGTGATTACAAAACGTTCATATTTCATAAACATTATCCCAAACCCAGAGGCTGCTTGTATCATATTTTATACGTAACCAGAGGTCATAGTGAAAAACATTCAGGATTCCTAAAGAGTAATGCGCAAAGAAAACATTGTGTTTCTATTTCATTACATGTAACAACAAGATCAAATGTCCCCGTCGCTATGGGCCCCCTGATTATATTATCGTCTGTCTTCGTATTGTTTTATTGTTATTGTTGGTTGTATGTTGTGAACTTATTATATAATGATTGATCATCATGAGCTCTCTGGTTTCACTTTAGCTGTTTTCATCCATTAAAAGTTTCCTGATGAAATCACTTCAGGAGCTGGACTGGATATAACTAATACCATATGTTAAAACGTTAACGCTAACGTATATCATTAGCAAAATAGATATTTTATTTTTTAGTAGTTATACTTTCCCTAACTCATAAAGCTAAAAGTCAAATGTCCAGTGAAAACAACAAAGGGGACAGAAGTCAACGAGAAGTCTTGAGCCTCTGCAAAAAACAAAACAAAAAGTAAATGAAGTTATTATAACTAAGGTTCAGGAACAAGATCAGCTTCTCTCCCCACTAATTCAGTGTCCTGTGTATCATCAACTCAATCACCAGTGCAGACCTATGCTAGATATATGTGTCCAACTCATAGACTGTACATAAGAAGTGGACCCACCCTGAGTCTCCACCCCCACCGTACACGACCCCAACTGACCTTCAGCTCTTGTTCATCGCCATGCAACCGGCCCCCTTCCATTCCTCTCCTCCACCCCTCATCATCCCACAGAACTCAACCAGTAACCAACCTTTTCCACATCCTGCAGCCATTCCAAATAAAACTACTTTTGTTCCTTACTCATGCCCTGGTCTTTGTTAGTGATTTTGACAATGATAACTGCTGCATTGATTTGGATATCTGATATATTCAATAACATTGGAACCTAATCTGAGAAAGACTGAGCAAAGATTCCAGCCGACTCAGTCAAAATTTGATCTCAGAGTCAGCAAATTTAGATTTTAACTTACCCATGTCCTTTTCTGTTGAACCATATCTATAACAACAACACCAGACTTGTTTTTTTCCAACTCATCTTCATTTTCACCACATTTATATTTTCTCTCCTAATTTTGAGATGAACCTTAGTCTTGATCATTCCCCGTACAATAGTGATGTTATTACGATGTTTATTTTGTATCCCTTATTTTATTCTCGTTCTAATGTTATCCTCTGTGTACATTGCATTGGTAGATGGTGAGCTCACCTTGTCATGGAAGATGTGTATAACCAACATTAGAGTGACCTCTGTCAGGACCAGGAGCAGAAGGATCACAAAGAACTGCAGAACAGAAAAGAGCAGTTGGAGACTGACATAGCCAAAAGATATCTGCAACTTCTCCACCTGGTGGACCTCTCACCATGAACAACAGGCACCGCTGCTCTTTCAGGGCTCCAAGACAACCCAGGAAGCCAGTCACCATGGTGATGCCACCGGCAACCAGCAGCAGGTTGGCAGCTGAGAGGGATGGAAAAGACAGGGGAAGAGAGGAAAACTCCACCTGCGTGAAGGAAAGCCAGACTCCAATGCCAAACAAGCCGCATCCTCCTAGCTTTTCAGGAAACGTAATGTCAAGCCGGTGTCAAAATGCAACTTTACTCACAATGCATAGTCTGGAAATTGTGTGAACTTGGCACGTCTGTGGAACTCAGTGTTAAATCATTTCAGAAGCATGCAATAAGCATATTCAAAGTTAACTCTTTATGGAAAGTGTAAATGGACAAAAATGTATGACAGCAACTTGGGACTGAGCAATACTAACCCAGAAGATGAGGTTAAAGACAAACATCAAATATTTGACACAGCACAAACACCTCCGAGACACTGACATCCTGCAACAGAAAGAGGGAAGCAGAAGAGAACTACGTTCAAACAATGCTGCATGTTACCGCTAACTTAGCCTGGCTACTGTGTTTTTGTGCCGTCATGCGGGTCACTATGGTTAAATAACTGAGGAATGAATGTACAGTCTCTTTTATGGCTTTGTTGTGGTGTGTCTGGGGTTTCCTTGGTGAGAGGGCTGGTGTTTGAGCAGGGAGCAAGTCACCAAAGAGATGGGAAATGTGTATTGTGAAGAAGAATGATAAGATGTTTCAAGACAATTCAATTTCATTTTTTACAGCACAAACACATACAACGGGGGCGTGTCCAGGGAGGAAATTTTCCTAAACTAGGATTGGCTAGTTCAAACCAACTGTTTGTTAATTGTTAACACTTTTAACCGAATTCTAGATTGTGTCCATACTGGTTGTAATGAAATGTATTTATCTTAATGTGGTTCTTCTGTTACTGTATTTTTACAGTTACATACGAACTAAAAAGTATGGAACCTCTATGTTTAACAAATACAAATGTTAAACACAAGACTGTAAGATACTGTAATGTTAGTTATTAAAGTAGATATGAGTAGTGGAGACCGGAAGGTAATGCTATTCTGACGTGTGTGTGTGTGTGTGTGTGTGTGTGTGTGTGTGTGTGTGTGTGCGTGTGTGTGTTTCCACAGACAGTGATATGTTCTGGTATATTATAGTCACATGTTGTACATGTGTACTTTGTTACTGTGATACAACCTACTGTGATGCTACTTCAGCTTCCTGTTCTCTTTGCACAGGATGAAGACGGTGGATATTTTAAAAAGTGGTCACTAATAGAGGAATAATTACAGCGACTAACTCTTTTAGTGTATGGGTTTATATGACGTTGATGTTTTTAATAGGTCAAAGTTGTGAAACATTACCCTACAAACACGTTATGTGTTTGAGTGTATGTGAGCATGTTCACAGTAGTAGTGTGATTGGTCTCTGACTAAGTGGTCCTCACACTGACTACTGACCCCACACAGGAAGTCAAACTGCTGACAGGAAGGAAGCTCCCCCCTCTCCTCAGTAGACCTAATTATACTGCTGAAGGCATTTCCCAAGGCCACAGCAAACCTGTGAGTCACACATCTTCTACAAACCCTTTTTCAGAGCAAAGTGACGATAGCTGCTGTGGTTAAGTATGGCACAGAATTATGTTAGTTGTTGTATTGATTGTATAAATCAAGGAGGAAAGCTTGTGTTTCATGTCAGTGCATGTTTCTACCAGCTACTATAGGTGAATAGTCAGAGGACATGATGAGACCTACAGCAGAGGTTCTCAAAGTCTGAGACTGTGAATAAGGCAACGAGGGCTAGCCAATCAGAGGCAGGGAAGGAATGCAGAGTGCTTCACTCAATGCAGGTGTGGGGAAAAAAATCAATCAATCAATAACAGACCGAGCATCTGCCAGTGGCTATGAAAGAAAATTTGGCGTGTGGATGAAAGGGAACCTCAATCTCTCCCAAAAACTGTCTTGCACACTTATTGCTAGTGCCTAAGGTTGCCATAGACACTCAACAATTGACCCAAGACAGCCTAGTAGTACTGTTTGACATAACTTCAGACTACACCAAAGAAAAATGTCTGTCCTGATTCACTGATTTATCTGTTTCTGACTCAGAGAAAGTAAGAAAATAGAAACTACTGTATCTCTGAGCTATCTATGAAACACACATATTTAGGCTACGCTATGTGATCTTATCACTAATGTAAAAACTAATCTCATCAGTTTTTATTTCCATTTGGTCTCTACTCTGAATATTTTGTAGCCCCCCGGGGAGGCCCGCCTCCCACTTTGAAAACCTCAGACCTACAGTGATTGATCGAACACCAGTAACCCTCACACATGTCAGTATCTCATCAGCCATTGCTATGGTTTATGTTTGGGTATTTTAGGCACAAAAAGTCTAGAGGTCCTCATCAGGTACATGTCAACAGTAGGGCTGTCCTCGACTAATTCATTAGTGTAGTTATTAGACAGATCAGTAAAACTGTAAAACCAGGTGGCACCTTGTATGGAGGCCATCAGTCAATGACAGCGCAGTGATTTTCACAGCGCAGTGAGTGGTCTGAAGACTAGAGACGTTCTATATAAATGCAAGTCCAGACCAGAGATGTGCTCATAAGTTTCTTGGAAATAAGTCGTTCAAAATGAAAAAGCATAAAAAGTGACGAAAGAAATCTTCCAGTAAACAGGTGGTTTGAAGGGCAATCCTTTCAACTCATTTAATGCATTGTTGAGATTATTATGTTGATAACTATAATTGATATTATCATTATTATGGTCAGCAGCCCAGTGTGTTTAATGAGGTCCACAGATGTTTTGCACAGTGAAAACAGTTCCATGTTAACGCATAGAAACTAAACTTGAACAGTGATTAGTAGGACAAAATGTAATATTAATTTAAACATGCTGAGGTTTGAACATTAAGTGGAGTGTCTGGTGTCCAGATTTAGTGTAACAGTAATTCATATGCAATAGACTTTACCTGAAGGTGAGTTTCTATTCTTTGTCCTGGTCCTCTTCGTGTCTCCCGGCTCCTTCACCCACTGGTTCTGTTCTTTACTTACTTTTTCTCTTCAGATCACCTTCGCATTGGTCCCTGAAGCAGCCAGGCTTTGCTTCTCTTCCTCGCTATTGTTCTTCACTGGTAGACGTTGTCCGCCTGCTTTCCCCAAATCAACTTGTCCTCTTCCACGATTCAGAACTTTATATTAGATTTGTGTAATTTTCCACCTGGAAGGTTTTACTTTACTTTTTGTGTCGTTTTCTTAACAGAACTGCATCTCTTTCTCTCTTTCTCTCCTAAATTATTTCCAGATGTGCGTTGTTGCCCGCCCTCTCTGTGTTCCTCCCCTTCCCTTTTTTTCCTGCTACTTGTCCCTCCTCCAGCTCATAGCTTCTAAACCTCAGCCTGCCCCACTTTTCCCACTTCTTTCTCTTTGTTCCGGAAACGTTGGGTCATCCTCCTGTTTCCTGTGTCTCAGTGATGTTCTTTACATTGCTGCACTTGGACGTACTCTCACAAGCATGCAAACTGTCTTTCCTGACCAAATGGTGGATTTGCTCCACGTTACTGCTGGCCACTTCCAAAGCACATTAGAGCTTTAAATGTTTCAACCTAGCCACTGCTTTCTATTCCTTTACTACAACATTAACTTGTGTTGTCTCTGTGTTATCTCTCAATGTGTTGTCTCTCTCAAAGTAAAACAAACCGGCAAAAATAAAGAAGTTACAACAGATTTGAACTAAATCTCTGTTTTGCACTTTTTAATGCAAGTTTGTTTATGTTGAATACATGTGAGTACTTCACTCTGTCAACTAAAACAGCTTTCTGCTGACATCAGCAGATCATGCAAATAATAGCAAAATACATAATGATAATATTTGTTTTGTCACATTATTAAATGTATAAATTTGATTCTTAGATTAAGGTCAAAACATTAAACCCACCAATGAAAAAAGACACTTTAACATCGCCCTGACGTCTGTGGTTATGAAAACGTTTGAGAGACTGGTGTTGACCCACCTGAAGGACATCACAGGGTCCTTGCTGGACCCCCTGCAGTTTGCCTACCAGGCAAACAGGTCGGTGGATGATGCAGTCAACATGGGACTGCACTACATGCTGCAACACCTCGACTCCCCAGGGACATATGCAAGGGTTCTGTTTGTGGACTTCAGCTCTGCGTTCAACACCATCATCCCAGAAATGCTTGAACCCAAACGCTCTTTCCTGACAGACTCCTGTCTGCAGCAGGTGAGGTGAGCAGGTGAGGCTGGAAATAATCACATCCAGCACCGGCGCCCCTCAGGGATGTGTGCTCTCCCCACTGCTCTTCTCCCTCTACACCAACAACCGTACCTCAGAAGACCACCAGACACAGGAACAGCTTCTTTCCACTGGCCGTCACTCTCATGAACAATGAATCAGTCATACTGCACTATTACCTGATTCTGATGATTTGCTTTGAGACTCATGTGTCACATCATTTACATTCTCTATTATGTAGTAATATATTGTTATTGTGTAGCCAACTTTTAGCAATAGT
Source organism: Anarrhichthys ocellatus (assembly GCF_004355925.1). NCBI lineage: Eukaryota > Metazoa > Chordata > Actinopteri > Perciformes > Anarhichadidae > Anarrhichthys > Anarrhichthys ocellatus. The sequence continues at coordinate 920,673 of NW_022280086.1, read as the reverse complement.
AACATGAGATAAGAGAGACTTTATTGCCATCCCGTGCAGTACAGTACATAGAGGAATGGAACTGTGTTGTTAGTTTAGTTTACTTGCTTTTATGTGTGTCTATCTACATTCCAATCTGTGTGTGCCTTTTGTAATTATATTTGCATCCCTGTTCTGTGTCAAACCTAACTGAAGCTGCTCCCTTGGCGTATCCAACAAGCTGCAACAGTGCCAATGTTTCGATGTGTTAATCAAGCACTCATCCCTGGTCCCAAGATTTTCTCTCACCAAACAAAAGGTTTTTTTTCGGGGGTCGTTTTTCCTTAACCGATGCGAGGATGTCGATTGTAAAGCCCTCTGAGGCAGATTTGGGATTTTAAGCTTTACAAAATAATTGCATTATGTGACGACCCTCCTCCTGTCATACAATAGGTGCCAGTTTTTCCATCTGTTACAGGTGCTGAGTGGAGGATCGTTACCAGGATGAGTCTAACCTGTGCCGGGGCGTGGCTCATCCTTAAATACCCTTTCCAGTTGGCAGCCCAGGGGGGAAAGGAAGACCTGTGCTGACGGGCTCGCGACCACGGTTGCTGACCTTGTAAAGTGCGGTTGCGTGTTTTTGGCATCACAAATAAATACTACTTTTGGCGCCAGCTGATTGTCTCCCTGTTTTATTTCAGTCTATGAGCCGGGCTGTGACAATTATAATTGAATTGAAAACCTCATATGGAATATTATTGGCCCAACCTGAAGCATCATTTATGGAACAACATCAGAGGCATTACTGACCCCGTTCATTGCCTATTCCCTGGATGTGTCACTGTCTCCTTGCGAGCTGAAGGAGTACTCTGCTTTGTGATGCATGATCAGCTTGTTGTTGATAAAGTAAAAACTGTCCAAACGGGTTGGAAATCATTTCCTCTATTGAGCAGAGCAAAAGAGAAACGGGTGCAGATGGAGTTAGACATTGTAAGATGGAGACTATTTCATTTGTATAAGGACAACAGCAGCAAGACAAGGGCAGACTGGCTAGTACGGGGAGGCGTTCCAACAGGGTATCTACAACAAACACAAAATTGAAATAAAAAAAACACTAGAGAGAGATGCTCATGTGCCATTTATTCAAATTTAAAAATAATAAAAAAACATTTGTTGCCTTATGATTATTGATCTATTTGGTTTTCTTGTTAAATATAATAGTTTTGATTATATGTAATTTAGCTTTGACAATAATGTAACATTGACATTTATGCCAAAAAAGCTTATTTTAATTTGAATAGAGAGGTGGTGGTCGGAGCAGTGGGCGTGTCCACATTGGTAGAGCAACACAGGGGAAAGAGGAAATGTACTAATACACAGAAATCACTCAAATGAACAACCAATGGGCTCAACAGAACAGGCTTGTTGCTGAAGTTATATTACCAACTGTAATCCTGCAGACTGTTTCCATGGTAACAAACAAATCATATTTCTAGTTATAGACTGCAGTAGTCATGGCAACAAACAATGACCTGGGTGTTGTAGCTGTCCAGCAGGAGCTGGACGGAGTCCTGGTCTCCTTGGATGATGCTCTCCATGTCTGACACCATGCCTGCAGCCCAACCAACACCATCAGCTTACACATATTGACAAATATTCCAGAAATTACAATACCTAGTTCCACAATCGGATTGCATGAAAGATCAATGTTCAAAAGTAACATCACTAGAAGTAATTTGCTCCTAACAAGTATAGACCCTAATGACATCGTACCACTTTGGATAAAAACTTCCCACAAAAGAAGTAAAATGTTTCTTGAAAATGTCAAATTCTGTGAAAGAGCATGATGTTATCAAACTCATGTTTTCAATTTGTTGCTCAGTTGATACCAATAGTTTTTAGTTGATTTTTACAACATGATGAAATGTGTGAAATGGTAATGAAATCAAAGCATTTACTGTTGTGATGCAGTTCAATGTTACAACAGCAGTGACCATGAGTTACTGCACTCACCTGTTGGTGTGAAGTGCCTCTGACAACTTCTCCTTCTCTTCTCTGACACAACAATGGCTGTGCAATCGCAGTTCTCCTTCCTTCACCCTCCAAGCCCTGGATTTACTCTGGCTATCTACTATACTACCTGCATGCTTCATCTGTAGCAAGTGATGTAGTTAAGCTGAGTACCCACATGCCAAGAAAATATCCAGATAGGCTCAAATCTCTATTCATGAAATACCAAAATCCAGTATCAAGTATCACCAATATAATACACGAATGTTGATGGTCCAATTTGCCAATTCCTTTAACTGTTCTCTGTTAATCACGTGTATGTAAAATAAATAAATAGAGAGACCACTTTTAATGGTGAATAGCTCATGTTTACAGTGTGAATTCTCCAAACTAATACATGCATGCTCACAACAGAGAAGTACATAGCACACTATAGACTGTTTATGTGTCCACAACGTGTGATCTAACACACATTGAACATACTGACGCTAGTAGTTGTACTCAAAACAGACAAATCCGTATTTTTGTTCAATCAGCTGCTGGTTGATTGTCGGTTACTGAGGATTGGTGTCCTTTGCTTATGGATAAACATAACAAAATCCAGCTTTTTGATGCACATACTAAATATTTGAAAATAATTGGCACAGGGAAATCTGAATAAAATATAAATCTGGGCTAAGAAAAGAAAACAGCAATAAAGGCTAGCCTCCCCTCAGCAAAAAGGATCCTGCCCACACCGTCCCATTGATACCCCACACAACAAGGGTTTTCATACTTTACAATGAGAAGCGACTTTATTATTGATTTAATGTGCGCTACTAGTTTTACTGCTTTTTTGCTGTATAGATTATTATTATTATTATTATTGTATTTACTCAACACATGTATGATATGGATGCAAGTATCAAGCATGTGCTTTTATAGAAGTGTTTCACAACTGAAGCTCATAATTGCATCTTTTTTGCATGCCCTGTCTGCAGCCTCAGATGGATCAGGACCAGATGAAGTTGGCTGATCCTCATGGCCAGATTTAACTGTTTAAGTTCCTGTCAAGTTCATTACAGATGGCAGCTTTTATTATATTGTGGCGACGCTGCTACCCGAGCAACGTTTTTGTGCTCTAAAGCACAAGGATTCTCTCTATCTCACTCTGTGTGTGTGGACTCTTCATTAGTATTTCTATTTATCTGTAAATTAAAATGTATAAATGCTGGGTCAAAAAACACCCTTCAGTCTCTGTACCTTGATAGTGTAGCTTTTGAGAAAAATATTTTGTTAAAGGGCAGCGATTTTCTTTTCCTTAATGGTACAAACGGATCTGGAAAAGTCATCAAACTTCATGTTGAATTTCGTGTTATTTAGGTAGTTAACTCCATGAACGGGTCAGTTTTTACCCTCCTGGTTTCCGCACTAGATTCTAAATAAACCTGCTGGATCTTTAGTGCAGCGATTCTATATCAGCTCAAATCCACTCCTCATGCATTGCTCGAACTTCAGTGAAATGACTTAAGCACATCAGCACTTTTGTCATTTGAACAGTTTTATTTCATTATTTCAAATACAGGATTTTCATGTACAGAAGAGCAACTGGAAACTAGAGAATGAAGTAGCTGTACAATATATACACATCAAAACAACAGAATTGCTCTACAAGTATATCCTCTGAGAGGTCAAAGAATAGGAAATATCAATCAACAACAAACAGATAAAAATGACTGACATTAAACACTGACATTTATGATTTTGGATCATTTCACCTCACACTTCCTTCAAGAAAGTCGTGCTTAATTTTTTCATTCATGGTCTAACAGGCATTAAATCCTCTCTCTTATTGTCTTCTGAAGAACAAACAGAAAGAACACAGCTTAGTTGTAAATACATTTCCCGTCAATCAACTGTTTCTAACTGAGACAGGAAGCAGAGAGAGACTATCATATAGTCCTTTTGAACCTCACTTCTGTCTCACTCAACTATAGTTTACTCAACTATTCTTTGCGTCTGATAGACGCAAAGAATTGCAGGTGGGCCATTTTATGTATATCCCTTTAAAACATTTGTCAAAAAACAATAACAGCAAACAATCCCATCTTAGGATGGTCATTTTTGGAAATGTCCTTGTATAAATTATACAAACCATAGTAGCTAATACTTATAGACATCTTGTGTGTGTCGTTCAAAATTCTGTAGGTCTTAACAAAGAACTCTTTTGTAGTGCTAATCCCTTTTTTACTTTTGTGGAAATCCATCACATTCACGTAGTTCACTCCCTCCATCGTTCAATACTTTTCTTGAAATAAAGAGGTACTTTAAATGGACTTAATAAGAAAACTTTAAAAGTTAAATCTCCAACAAACAAACCAACAGTCTCACTGCAAGCATCCGTACAGTTTTGGTTTCACAAACTCTGGATGCCTCTATCCTCCTAATACTGCAGGTGGATGTGTGAGTGTGGTGGCTGGGGCTGTGGTGCTCCTTCATGCCTTGGCACTGAGGCTAAGCAGTTCCATGAAGGAGTTAAAGAGGCTCTCCAGCCAGCCCTGGTTAGCCATGCACTGCTGCACCACCTCCTCCTGACCGGGGTCCTCCGCTGCCTGCTCAATGCTGTCCGTCTGGGCAGGAAGCAACAAGTCAGTTACACATGCATACATTAACTGCAGAACAAGCAGTTTGTGTAGTCCCTGTGGACAGGCCAGCATTTTAACATATCACATAGATATGTGTAGACATATTTTACCAGATTAAGTATTTGGGATTCGCTGGGGCTCCTTTTAACTCTTGCTAATACAGTAGCTCTAAACTAAAGCTAACCATGAATGGGTTCAGAAATCACAAGAAATATGGTTCTCTGAAAAAATAAAGACAGCTGGATAACATTAACAGCATTTAGCAACCAGAAAATATATCACATTTATGCCAGCGTGAACACCATGAATGCTGACAGTTTTTAGCCTTTCACAATGCAAAGCTGATGACAAAAGAGAAGACAAACTACAGAAATAAGGGAAAGATTAGATCAATTATTATCTTGACCCAACAACCTGATCAACACTTTTTCTGAGCAGAGGATTACAATCAAATATGCCAGTTTAAGCGTTTTATACACAAAGACACAGATGGGATATTGGAGCCAAACTATTACCTAAATACATTTAGCATCGATGCAGTCATCCTTACCTCCTTCTTGCAGTGCAGGAAGGTGTGGTACTTGTAGTGGTGAAGGGAATGATACAGACTGTAGATCCGGCAAGTTTCAATTGAGAGCTTTAGATCCTAAAAAAGGTTGAGAAAAAAAAAAGTTTGAAGATTTTTTCCAGCATTTTCTTGTAGGAAATGTTTTCTCCTGAATGACTGTCCCACCATTTGAAAAAGCACTACTGATAATAAAAGCAACACCATAGAAAACCTTTCCTTTGTACTCTGAAAGATACAATATTAAATAACAAAAAGCATTGTGATGTTTCTTTACACTTAACAATAAGAGAATGTGTCTTAGATGAGATACATTTTTACTGCTCTACAATGTCAAGGCACAGCTGAATTGTCCCTGCTGGGCTTCCATATTAACTCCACACAGTGCTACAGGTGAGATCAATGTTGGGTTGCCAGGTGTGTGTGTTTTCTGCAGCAAATGGATTATTCTGAAGAGTGAAGGAGCAGTAACTGTCCTGATGATTTGGCAGCCCTCTGTACTCCTTCACTGTTGGAGAGCTGCTCTACTACTAGTGGGAAACATTACTCTGTGGGAAGGATTACTTAGTGGGAAGGATTACTCTGTGTGAAGGGTTCTTTCTGACCTGTTGCTTAGGAATACTCCTCTTGACCCGGTTGAGGGTTTTGCGGTTGTACCCCTCCCCACCCAGGTGCACTTTGACAGCTCCAGATTCCAGGGGATCTGCCATCATTTTGGGGAATATATGTAAAGCCTCCTGGAGAGAGGAAAGCAGAACGCAGTCAAAGGCATGAGTACAGCTCTCTACAATCTCTATTTGTTTGAAACCCCTACAGCAAGGTATTTACTGTAAATGAACTTCAACAGACTTCTAACAAACTGTGATCTGAGAAGTGCCCATAAAACAAAGTAGATGGATGTGTAGGTTTACCTGGTGCTGAACACTCATGTTGACTCTCCTCAACAACCTCTTCTTCTGTTCACCGAGCAGGCTATCAATTTTCCTCATGGGTGGCAGGTACAACTCATCTGAGGAGATAGTAGTAAGTAGTAGAACAATCATTTACATTGATAACTGTCACTGCCTATTACCATAAGAGACATGCAAAGGACGTTGAAAGTGTAGAAGGGTTTCTTTTGGTAAATGACAGTGAAATGTTTGATAAAATTGCTGTATAACTTACAACGTGCACTAATGTTGTTAGCCCGCCCGCCATGCTAGCTCCTGCAGGGTATGTTTACAACCCCCCCCCCCTCCACACACACACATTATTTACTGTGCCCTCCTGTTCTTGGCCACACCACTCGAGTAAATTCCGCTAGGTGGAATCCAGTATGAGTACGACAGTCAGTGGGAGGTTCTATAAAGGGTTATTGAGCTGGTTCTATGGTTGCTGTTGTTCTTTTATGACTCTTCTGTACATGGTGTCAATAAATGGCAACACAGGCGTTGAAGGGATCTCTGTCAGGAGAGAAGAGGAGCTTGAGGTTGAGCATCCCAGCGGCCATGGCAGTCAGTCTTAGTACCAGCACCAGCACTGTTACAGCACCAGCACCGTGCTTTAGAGAGCCCCAGCTTCATATATTGTTATTGCTTATTCATTTGTGAAGCAAATAGTATAATATGCGCGTCAGACGGTTCAGGCCTCCACGTCATCCATCAATTTCTGATAATGGACAACTCGTCAGGCATTGTACATTACATGATCTGCACTTTTCAAATCAATCTGCACTTACAATTCTGTTGCCATGCAACAATAACGCGGCAGATGCAAAAAATTTATTTCCAGACTTTATCTTCATTGTGACTGAAAAATACATTCAACAACCCAAACCTCGACAGCATGCCTGAAAATGGTCAGCTTTGCAAGAACACTCGTATGGTTGTTAAAGTGATCTGATATTACACTGACAAAAGTGAAAAGGGACAAGCCAGCTCTTTTCTCAACTCATTCACACTTTCACTGAAGCCTTTCGCTGTGTTCCTCCATGTGAGCGCTCACCATCAGTGTCCTCCAGTGCTTGGATCATGTCAGGGTCGAGTGCTGTACTGACCAGCATCTCCACATAGCTCCTGAAGATCTCCCTCATGGCTCGGCTGTTAACTCCACCCCACACCGGTCCTACAACACAAGACGGCACACTGAGGGCCTGAACACAGCAGACATTGACCTAACGACATTTATTAATATGTGATTAACCAATATGTGTGTACCATGCACACCCCACACACACAGAACAGCTGACCTTCGTCATCGCTGGGTTGGGAGGAGTCAGAGGAAGAGGAAGAGGATGGCACCTCCTTCAGCCACTTCTTCCTCTTCTTGGGAGGAGGCTCTGCCTTGTCCTTTGAAGTCTTGGCTCTGGACCGACAATCCATCTTCTTTTCTCCTCCTCTCTTCTCCTCCTTCAACCTTGCAAACCCCACTGTGCCATCTCTCCTCTCTCGCTCCTCTGTCACCCTTTTCTCTTTTTCATGACCCCTTTGTCTCTCTTTCTCTTTTTCTCTCTCTCTTCCCTCCTTTTCTCTCTGCTCCCTCTCTTTCTCCTTCTCCCTCTCTTTCTGTTCTTTCTCCTCTCTCTGCTCCCTCTCATGTTTCTCTTTTTCTCTACACTCCCTTTCTCTCTTTTCTCTCTCTTTATCTGTTCTCTCCTTCTCCCTCTCTTTTTGCTGTCTCTCCTGCCTCTCCCTTTCACTTTGCTCCCTCTCTTTCTGCTCTCTCTCCTGTATCTCTTTTTGCTCCCTCTCCTGTCTCTCCCTTTCTTTCCTCTCTCTATCCTGTTTCTCCTTCTCTCTCTGCTCCCTATTCCTTCTATCCCTCTCTTTCAGCTCTCTCTCTTTTCGCTCTTTCTCATACTCTCTTCTCTCCCTGTCTTTTTGTGCTTTCTCTCTTTTCTCCTTTTCTTTCTGCTCCTTCTCCCTTCTTTCCCTCTCCTCTGTACGTTCCCTCTTCGTTTGCTCTCTGTCCTCTCTTTCCCTCTCCACATTCTCATTTTCTTTCCTTTCCCTCTCTTTCTGCTCCCTCTCCTGTTTCTCCTTTTGTTCTCTCTCCCCTTTCTCTCTCCTCTCTCTCTCCTTATGTTCCTTTTCTACTTTCTCCCTGTGCTCCCTCTCTCTTTGTTCTTTTTCTCTTTCTCTCTGCTCCTTCATCTCCCTCTCTCTCTGTCTCTCCTTGTCGTCTCTTTCCACTCGAGGTGGGGTTTGATTGTGAATAGAAGGCGGTAGTGACTGGCGTCTGTCAATTAGTAAGTGCAAAAAGAAAAACACAGAGTGAATGAAGCTGCCATGTCTTAAGACCTAGGAAGCTGGTAGATTATTTGAAATTAATCCAAAATCAGTTGTTGACAGCCATATACATTTTTGACAAACGTCTCGCTGAGTTTGCTTCAGATCTGTGGTTTGATGTAGCTTTAGCTCTGATTCTTGTATTACTGTCCAGTTTGTGTCAGTTCCTCTTCCTACCTCTGAGTGACAATCAGAAACATTTGACAAGAAATCAAATTCATCTTCTTACCTCAGAGTGACACCGGCTCTATGCCACGGCTTCCGAGAACACACTCTGACATAATCTTTTTTGTTGACGTTCTCCAAGAACTTCACATACAAACGCTGGTAGCGCATTTTGGCATCACCAAAGTAACCCAGATACTGAGGGAAGAAACATTAAGAATAACATTTTAGTAAACAGTATTGCTCTCTACGAAAATATTCTAATTACTTACAGAGGATTTAAATAAGGATCAATCAAACTGGGTACTCTAAGATGTCCCAGATTGCAGTGAAAGTGAATTGTCTGAATTCTGGGAGTTGGACTACAATATGTGATGCTATAAATGGCCTATAGGGGGGGGGACAAATCCAACATGAGTGTGTACATCTTACTGTAGATAGAGCACTCACTTATGAAGAAGCCTAAACCATTTTCCCATGAAGGGATTTCCTCTCTACTAAAAGAGCTGATCAGAGGGCACAGACACCAATCAGCCTAGTGATTAATGAAATTATTAAATTATTAAATACATGAATTGGTTACAAACCGTCCATTAGTTTGTTTCAAGTCCAAGTGATGTGTCATCAGTTGGTCCTTGTCCTAACTCAGAGCATTCTATATAAAGACAGTGTTTTGACCCTTGTTTTGTACTGTTGCTGCTCTAATTGTTTTTCTCATTTCATGCCTAAGTGTTTCAGATACAGAGCAGGGAAAAACTAAGATGTCTGTTGCAGTATTTCTTTGTCCTGCACTAAGCCCCACCGATAGGAATGGTGGCCAAAACTACAATGAACTACATTGTGCCGGGGGAGTTTAAGAAATGAATTATCCTGCTCAAAACAGATAATGCCCTTAAGTACAAATTAAACAGTCGCTGTTTTTATAAGCTTCTTGAATAAGTATGTCCTCAATTGTGAATGTTGTTCTGTCATCATTTCTGTATAAGACCTATATAAGCAAATGGAAATTTGGAAGTCTGCTACCAGCATTATCTTGAATCAAAAGAGAGAGAATATATGGAAACTGAAAACAGAAAAAGCTACATTTCAGCCAGTAGAGATATTACATACACCTATACTACAATATCATTAGTGTAGTCAAAGATCCTTTACTTGTAAATATGCATAGATGGGCAGCAATTCAGAGGTCTGGGAATGATTGGAATAATTGTTCAATATATAACTATTTTATTGTTAGTTTAGACCTATTTTCTAATATAAAAATCATCATTTACATCAAACATCAACCTAGCAGTGGACATGATAAAAGTATATAAAGATCGAAATCAGTTAAACAAAGCAATAATGGTTAACATGAAGTTTGGTATTTCTTGTGCAGGTTCCAGAGTTCTTAAGTCACTCTGAACCTTGGTGGGGGTCACTCGCTCATTTCTCTGTTGTGCCTTTATTGGACAGCTTACAGTGAAGTTATAGACAGGCCATATGTGGAGAGTGAGGGAATGACAAAGGTTGTACGTATGCACCTCAACCATTGGGACGTCTCTAATCTACTTAATCATTCGAGAGAAACTAAAGTTTAAGAAGATGCTTTTGGGAAACGGGGCCAAGTCTGACATCACAGACTTGTTTTGAACCCATAAAGAGCTGAACAAAAGCAGTTCTCTCCCCAATTTAATTTACTATTGATAGAATCTATGTAAAACGTATGTCTGCTGGAAAACTCACGTTACTGGTTGCACAGAACTGTCTTTGACCATCTTTGATCTCTGGGCTGAATTTCTGGAGCAAGGCTTTCTGCACCCTCCAGATGGGCGGGGGCTCCCGGCCTGTCTGCAAGGCCATCTGGTGACACCAACAATCACAGTGTATACCATTAATGTAAAGGTATTTATTCACCATACATATTTCCTGGGAGCTGTAGGGGGAACTCACCTTAAGCGTCCCGATGTCCTCAGTTCGAACCACAAACTCATCCCGTTCACGGAAGATTCCCTCACCTCCACTCTCACTGTCCTCCTCTTCACTCTCCCCAGCTATGGCGGCGTCAGCCTGCTTCTTTGCCAGGTGGAGGGAGGTAAGACGCTGAGATGTTGGGGCTTCTTCCGGGGTTGGAGGTGATGGTGGTGGAGAGGATGATGAAGAGGGTGAGGAAGAGGTGGGTGAGGAGGGGGAAGGCTGCTCAGCTTCGGGTTCCTGGTCCTGATCAGAAGATGATGGGGGAGGTGTAGTGGATGGAGGGGGAATGGACTGGCCCAGGGGAAGGTTGGAGAGGGGTGAGGATGGGATAGCCGGAGGGGAGGTCGATGGGGGAGGGGAGGTACCAGTTGGAGCCGGTTGGTAGGAGGACTGCTGCTGCTCAGAGGGAGGATAGGTTTGAATGACCTCTTCCTCATCCTGCTGGATCGGCAGTTGGGAGGGTACGGAGAGACTCAGGGGAGGCAGGGGCGAGGGTGAAGAGTATGTGGGTGGAGTGGAGGGGGTGATGGACAGTAATGGGGATGGAGGGGCAGGAGCAAGCATGGGTCCTGATGGAGAATCTGAAAAAAACAGGGTGGGGGTGAAAAAAAGTTTCAATAGCCCTGCACTGTAAATCTTAGGGGGGACATGGAATCACCAACTGCTTCCTTTCGCCTGTTAGCCAGGAGCCTCACTGGGAGGCAGTAACAAGCTCATGATATCACATCCGCCACCGCTTGGTTCAAAAGCAGACAGAACAAACACATACATTAACACATACATTACCTTCAACTTGAGGGACCTCCAAAATCTGCATTTCAGACATCCTTTCCTCTTCCTCCTCCTCCTGCTCTTCCAGGGTTCCCTGCTGCAGATTCTGTGGATTTCTCATTTGTGCTTCATTGTCTGCAGTCTCCCCACCTCCCTCCTTCTCCTCTTCTCCTCCTTGCTTAGCCTCCCTCTCATCTACTTTTTCTCCATTCGGCTGTGGGGAGAACAATTTTTGCTCTTCCTTGTCCTGTATGTGATCCTGCGTGTAAGTGAGCACCTCCTCTTTTCCATCCTCCATACTGGGGATGAGGGGAGGCATGGCAGGGAGCAGGGGGCTGAGCGACGGCTCTTGTGGGATAGGTGGGGACAGGTTGGGTGGAGCCTTGGCCATGGCAGAAGCTATTGCAACAGCTAACGAGTGTGGGGTGTCATAAAGGGCAGAGATGGCAGATGAGATGCTTTTCTGCAGGTCCTGGTTCTTACTGACCGAGTCCTCCTCATCAGAAGAGAAGGAGGGCAGCGTCTCCAGGTTTCCTTTTAGCTCTTCGTCCAGTGGTTTGCAGGGACTCGGGCAGCTGCTGAGAGCCAGGTCTGCCCCATGGCCCTGGCCTCCCTCGCTGAATGTTCGTGGAGGGTGCTGTGGAGGAGTTGGTGGTAGGGGGGGAAGAGGAGGGGATAAGGGCCTGATCCCTCCCTTCATAGAGGAACAGGAGTTTAGGGAATCCTGCTCACTTCCATCATGTCCCAGTTCAAGGCCTGACTGTTTTTTGCCTGTCTTCAGGAAGTCCAAAAAAGAGGCCATGAAGCCAGGTTTGAAGTCGAAAGCCTTCTCATCAGCCTGCAAAAGGCAAAAGAGCATAATCTCATCACTGATGAGAGCGTTATGATGATGTCACTCCTTGTCCACTGCACTGGCATGGTTTGTCAGTTAGCTGAATTCCTCTGTACACTGCAAAAAACAGTTTCAACTAGTAATTTGGTCTCATGTTCACTCAACAAGACTTATCTGTCTTTAAAGCAGCATTCATTGAATATTTGACCACAAGATGGCAGCGGAGCAAAGCTGTTTCCATAACTTTGTCACCATACAAAGTTATGGAGAACATGTTAGCATGTTGTTGCCAGCAGACACAAAGCGTGAATGAATGATGAATAAGCTAATATCCCCTCCAGGATATTAGGTCTTCCCCAACGCTTGGAGTGGTGAGAGTGAACCAAAACATTTGCAGATGGTAAACCCAAAACAAAGAGCTGAAAGATGGAGCTGAGGGGAACTGCAGTTGTTGATATTGTAGTTTGTAATTGCAAGAGACCCCTTTCATAACTTCATTATACACATCGGCATTTGATCCATTGTTCATGTAAAGATATTGATCTTTACATGAGATGTGTCCCATCTGTAGTTGTTTCTGAATCTTGAATGACTATGACCTCACTTTGAGTTGTCGGAGGACTAGAAAGGTGCTTAACAAGTACAAGTCCATTTACTATATATTATCTTGACAGATAAAATCACTCCACTAGAATTAAAAAAGGAAAAATCTGACATGGCATTTTAGGGCTTCATCTAACTGCAAAGTATCTTCATCTTCAATTAATATGATTAAGTTCTCGATTCATTGATTGACCATTTAGTCTATAAAATGTCAGAACATATTGAAAAGTCTAACATGATGTCATCCAACATCTAAAATCTAAAGATATTCAGTTTACTTTCACATAAGAAAACACATTTTGGGCTGAATTCATGATTAATTAATGATGAGCAATTATCAAAACAGTTGCTGCTTATGTTTCTGTTGACTAATTGATTAACTGATATAGTAGTATCAGCTGTACATGCTTTACAAAACAAATCTCATCCAAATGGCAGATTTCTGTTTGATTTTTGATACATCTAATTATCTTAAATTACTTTATTTGAGTGTAATCCTGAACATGTGAAATTAGACAGACAGACCACATTGACAAGCAGACAGTGAAGATGAATGAGAAGTGATGCAAACAAAATCGATGACAGCTTTATTCTTATTGTTTGAACTCCTGAGGAATGCATATTGATTCAGCTAACTTATTGTTCATTGTGACCAATGCTATATTGTTCATTGTCATTCTAAAACATGGTGTGTTCAACTCTTTAAGATACATCTGTAGCCTTCTTATATCCAAGAGCATCTTTCATCTTCAATGTTTGAGATGAAATAAATAAATAATAACACATTCTTACTTTCTCAGCTCTAACATGACATTTTAAGCGATTGAATAAATACAGGCCCTGGATGCTTGGCTATAATGAAGCTTAACAGACAGCAGGTGGCAGCAAGGGTTCTTTACTGAAAAATGTAGTAACCGTGGCAACAGCTGCCCTGGTAACAGCCATCTCTCTCCTCTCTCTTTTGTCAGTCAGAAAGAACTGGCTGTCAGTCAACTATAACCTCCTTCTCTCCAAACCTCAAATCACAAAAAACATGAGTGAAAATTAAAATGTCTTTTTAGTTCCACTGGAGACGACACCACCAAAACATTTGAACATTTAGTTTGAACACATACCTGGGCAAAATGCTACCTTTTTACACATGTATTGGCATAAGTGCCTTTAGGCACCTGTGGTGTGAGGAAGGTAAAGAATGTGCTTCTCTCTCGCTACCAGAGGCTTGAGTTTGAATGAATGAGGTATGAATTAAATATGAAGCTTCTGGCTTCGCTCATTTTTGTAAAGGGTGTGAGGCAACTTACTGAACTGGAGAGCTTCTGCATAGCAGCCCAGGCTTCAGGATTCAGTGGATCGTCAATGTCTTTCTTCCACATCATCTGTGTTAACATTAGAGAAAACTGCCTTCAAAAATCTGTTAAGTCCAAACTCTTCAGAGAGCTTGTTAGGTATATAGTTTACTTTTTCTTTACATGAACAACAATGTGATGTAATCACAAGATTTCATGGGGGGTTGTTTCATCTATCTAGATGATACTTAAGAGGATAAATGTTAATTCTGTCTCTTAATATCTATGTTGTTGTCCCATCATTTGTTTTGCCCCCCTTTCATATTCTACCCTAAAGAAAGGAGTTTGAACATGATACTTAGAATAACTACAATGTGTTTACCTAGATGTATCAGTAAGAACAGTGTAGAAACTCTAGCCTTTTCTAGTTTGTCTTGTAAAGTTTAAGGAACAAAAATTATGACAAACTAACTTAAACTGAAATAAAATAATACAATTCAATATTTAGTTGCAAATCCTTCACAGTCAGTGACTACCGAAATCATCAGCAGACCCGAGTGATGCTCTGCAGTGTCGAGACTTAAGGTTCTTAAAGGAATACTTCACCCACAAAATTACCATTTATATATCAATTACTCACCCCGTTACCTTGAATTCTTGAATAAAACTGCAAAAACAGCAAAACTACTGTATATGAAAACATGCATTAGTAAATCCTCACACAACTTGTGCAGTATAATCCAAATCTCATTTATCCAGTCATATGCTCACTACTTCCAAAACTCACGCATCTTCACAAAAACCTTACTATTTGTTAAACACAACAAACATGTTCTTCAAAAATTCAAGGTAACAGTGGTTGAATAATTGATATACTGTACATATCGTCATTTTGTGGGTGAAGTATTTCTTTAACCCATGCTCAGTTGAAATGAGGTCTTGTGACCGACTTAGCCAGTCAAGGCCATTTCAATGTTTGGACCTTAAAAACTCCTTGGTTGCCATGGCTGCACTATATTAAGGCTCACTGCCCTGCTGCATCGTTCTGAAATTGCGAGGCTAGATTTTTAAGGGGCTGAGTCCTTAAAGCTGACTCAGCAATTTAACATCAGTCCCTGGTAATGTCCCCTAATGTGCTGGAATACAGAGCCGGCATAATGAGACGATAACTGTTCAAATACTTACTAACTCAACTGCATATCAGCTTGACTTGATTTGAAAATCTACATTTTCTCTTCACAGTCAAAATACTGCAGATGCAGTATACCACACTGTTGCTGAGGCAACTAGATTTTATTTCCCTCGAACATGAAATAAACTTGACGCTGTCATGCATAGGTCCTCTGCAGCCCTTCGTAATATCTACCACTCCTTCTCCCACACCCTGACATCAAGAAGTGAAGAACTAGTACGATGTAAGCAGCCTACATGATACTACTTGATTTAAAAGATAGAATGATAAGGGATTTCTGATTAACTGATTATTCTGAATTTACATTTGCATTAAACCATATGGTCTACCTGCAAATATAAGTTCTGGGGAGCATGAGTCAAAACAAATTTAAAAAAGGAAGCAGAATCTTAGCTGATAAATAAAGCAATAATTGGCGTATATGATATGAATTACTTTGAAAAAAAAATCAAATCCTCTTTTAGGTTTATATCAGGAGGCAGGTTCTGCTTCCCCAAAAACTCTCGTCCCCAAATCCCTTTTTTGAAAAAATAAATCCAATGTTCAAATAATGAAATCATTTTAGCCTCGGATTCCTCTCAAATAAGATTTCTTTGCAAGATATTTGTCATTATGCCTTTCCCCTGTTAAAAAGCCCCTCCCCCTCAAGCTGTTGTGTATAATTTAACAGGGCAAATGAGAAAACTCTCAGCTTCCATCACACATCGCACAGCGGCAGTCCATTCAAATGTGCATGGTAAAATCTGCATTAAATTCATATAAGGCGCTCACCATCCTTCAACCCATTGAATATTTCAATACTTGGCATTGAAATTATAACAGAATTTACACTTCAAATAGATTTGTACATTCACAACAAAAGACAAGTTCAGCATTTATCAGAAAGAAACCCATAAGGGAGCTTTGCCAGTAGAACTAATGAGCAAACAGAACTTCTATTTAGGATTTTCGGATGTGCTCTTTACCTCTACAGCTTTCTGCTGATGCTTCATCATCTTGTCTTGAGTCTGGTTCTCCTCATTTCTGCTGATGTCCATGGCAGCACTGGGTCCAGGACTCAGTCCCAGAGATGGTGCCGACCCCACCGATACGTCAGACAGAACTGGCTCAGTGCTGGACAGTGAATCTGTCCTCAACAAGCATTCTGATGAAGGCATGGTGGGAACGGGCAGTTTGATCTGGAGACAGACAAGTTGGATGGAAGGGTTAGGGTTAGATGGAAGACATTCAGAAGGATTTTTAGGATAAAATATACAACCTTTGTTTTGTTGAAGTTACTGTAACTTGGCTACTTAGGATATCTACAAGACAAGATAAGCCAGTAATACTGATTTTGTTAAACCCCTGAGGGGTTGGTTTCACAGAGATATATTACACTACTCTATAATGGTCAGCATGACTTGTTCTGTTTTGCTTTTAGACTAATCTCATTTGTGTCGGGACGGAACTGGCAGAGGGAAATATATCGCACATTATGGTAACAAACGTATAAAGATGTATTGGGGGCAGATTCGTAAGCATAAGAACAATTGCTGTTTAATCGGTTAATTTGTTTGTGTTATTGTGTGACTTTGGTGAATCCGATCTAACCCTTTAAAACACAATAACACAAATTAACTAACCGTTTGAGGCAGCTGTAGACCAGCAACTCCCATGTTCTGCAAAGTCAAATGACTGTTATTGTCAAATAAGTCTTCTGGCTTTGAAGAGAGCACAGATAAGGGCCTTAGTACACTCAACTGATATTGATTTTTCTACGTTTTTGCTGTTGCACATGTCCACGGGCGTCAGTAGCTCCCGTGCTGGTACTCCTGTCTGTTTCTCCAAACTGGGGCGTGCCGACCATTATCTACTGTAGGTAATACACTCACTATACAAGTACTTCATACAACCCCACTTCAAAACATCCAAACTATCCCTTCAATGCGCACAGCAAATAATCAACACTCTGAAGGTAAATATAATAACCGAAACTCAAGTTTACCAGATGAATTGTATACACACACACACACATATGTAATCTTTACTTTTTACATTTCTATGTGTCATAAACTGTGAGTAATTCATCATCAGAACTTCTATTCTTCTACTTAATGCAGGTAGGAAGTTAACTAATGTCCTACTCCAAGCTACGGCCGTTTCAACTCATTCTAACTTTTTAGGCATCACTATGACTCTTGACCAGTACAGACCCAGATCATCTGGTCTTTTCAGGATTACCTTGATAGGTCTGATTGGATCTTGCAGCAGCTGCTGGGATGATTGCTGTTGTTGTTGAAGATGATGCCTTTGATGTTGATGATGCGGTTGGTGGTTAGGACAGGAAACATGCTGCTGCTGATGTTGAAGGTGATGCTGTTGATGTGGTGCTTGGTGGTTTTCTGCCTGCTGTCTGGGATGGTTTTGTGGATGCTGTTGGAGATGCTGCTGTTGGCTGAATTGTTGCTGCTGATGATGATATGGGAGGCTTTGAACTTTGTTCATATCTTGATGCATTTCAACATGCACTTCCTCCCTCTTGCCTCGCCCTCGGCCCCGCCCCCGCCCCTTCCTACTTTCTCCAGTCACTGATCCCATCAGCCCCCTGCAGTAAGAAGGCTCTGGAAGAGGACGTATGCGTGGTCTACCTCGAGGGCGAGGAGGGCCTTCACGTTTTGGTTTAGTTGGTTTCCTGCCTCTTTTTTTAGGGCCATCACTGGGATGCAGTTGTGGAGGATGTCCAAGGGATGCGTAACTGGAGGGGTGGCAGAAGTCCATGTCACTCATCAGTGGACTGAGCACATTTACTCCTGATGCGCCACCAGCCTTCCTACAACTAGACACCAAGTCAGGAAGCAGGTCAGGAAGGCGTCGACTGTTATTAAGGCGAATATCAGCTGGAACATCAGCTTTATCCTCATCATCCTCAAATTCGTACTCCTGCGCATAGTTTTTCTTTGTTTGAGGTTGTGGCTCACGCCGCTGTTTGAGCAAGTGAAATGAGCTGGTCTTCAGCAGTTTCTTGGGTCGAGAGGAACAGAATATAGGTGAGGTCAGACCAGTAGTGCTTGAACTTGCACCCACTCCTACAGCCCCCATCATCTTGTTTACTGAGCCATCCCCTTGAACTGCTGAACTCAACCCCATAGTGGGTGTTTGGGATTGGATGAGGCCTAGCTGGTCAGTATTCACAGTAGAGGGAAGCTCGGGGGTCTTCATAGAGTCAAGGTCTAAGTGTAGACTGCCATTCCCTGTTCCTGGAAGGCTGTGGCAATACTGTCCATAGCCTTGATCACTGTGATGACCAACCATATCATAGCCCTCTCCAGCACCTCCTGTTTTTAAGGCCTCCATACCCTCTTGCCCTTGCCCATGGGTAAGGCTTTCTTGAGCATCCTGTCCTGCCCCAGAATCCTCAGCACAGCTTGATTTGTAATCAGCTGAACAAAACATGTCCTCCATTTCAGGAAAGAAAGAGCGGTCTTCATCGTGTAAGAGAGAGTCTGGAAAGCAGATGGATGTTAGAGGCGCAAACCGCTGCTGTTGCTGCTGAACTTGACTCTGTCCTACTTTATCCACTGGGCTCACTGTGTCAAACTGGTGCTGTTTGAGCTGGTCTAGCTGGGAGTGTGACAGACTTTCAGGCTCTCTTTGTTGGCACTGCTGCTGTTGTTGCGTAGTTTCCATATTTGCTGTCATCCGGTGGGAGTGTGGGTGAGCTAACTGAGAGTGTGCCATCTGATGGTGAGAGTGTGCTTGCTGTTGATGGTGGGCATGGGGGTGGGCATGGGCCTGAGGCTGGTTGAGGTGGTGCAGGTGTGAGGGAGTAGACAAGCCCAAATCTGGTTCAGAGAGAAAGTCATGGAGATCTGAGGCTGTTTGTTGGGTATGGTGGTGGGGTGTAAGTCGGTGCTGCTGTCTATGTCTGTCTCCACCACCTCCCTCCCCTCCTGTAACATTCACTCCAACTCCAGTTCTGTCCAGAGCTCCTCCACCACCTCTACTGTTGGTCTGGGAAAGAGATTGGTCTAGCATGTCTAGCGGAGACAATGAGCTCTGACTGGCTCGGGATTGATCTCTTGGCTGGGCTCCAAGGTTGTAGTGTGTATCCAAACCTTGGGTCTGGAGCTGGAGTTGCAACTGTGAGGACCGGTTCTGTGCATGAGATTCCACTCCTGCAGGCCCTGCTCCTCCAGCTGAACCCATCATGGCCTGCTGGCTCAAGGGATGCTGCCGTTGCTGTGAAGGGGCTTGCTGGGGGTCCATCTTACTGCGAGTGGTATGAGAAAGGACAGATTGCAGCAGAGTTTGCTGGGGGGGGTCTGGCGATGATTCTATCAGGGAGAGGGAGACCTGGCTTTGTCGAGCCTGCTGCACATCTGGTGTGTTACACAAGTAGGCATTGTCATTTGCATCTGACGGCTTCTTCAGCTCCATGTGAGGGTGGCTGTGAGAGTGGGAATGAGGATGGCTATGCTGACTATGTTGAGTGTGCCGAGAGTGCTGGGAGATTTGTGGATGCTGAGAGTGTGATGGCACATGTGACGTGTGATGGGAGTGCTGTGTGTAGGGGTCCTCTCTTCCATAATGGACCACAGAGCCCAAGGAGTCATGCTGTTGTTGATGGGAGTGGGTAGTATGGGAGTGGGAAAGAGAGTCAGTGATCCCTCCTACCCCTCCAGCATTGGACTTTGATATGGTCAACTCAGATTTGGCCTGTTGCTGTTTCTTCTGTGATGCTTCCAGTTGACTGTTTAAGCCACTTGCAACATCATCAATTGCCGTTCCAGGACTTGAACTGCTGGTGATGTTATTGGTACGAATGACACTCTGAAGGTGGTAGCGCTCTTCTGAGATTTTGTTAATGTCATAGGTCACCTCCTTGCCTTCCCCATTTCTAGCTTGTGGGAGCGGCTGTGGTAGTTGCTGAGGAGGTGGATGATGCTGGGAAGGATGGGGAGTTGAGCTCTGGGCATGTAGTAAATGGTGGATGAGGAAATCATCATCATCCTCTTCATCATTTGGAGATTGCTGAACTCCCAACATGTTAGTGTCCGTTTTTGGCTTGGGTGGTGTTGTGTGGTAGGACTGGCTCTGCGCTTGCCGTGTATCAGGGAAACCTTGTGGTGAGGACATAAAAGCAGGAGAGAGGATGGAGGACAAGTATTTGGTGGCCCCTGAGCCTCCAGGGGACTGAGCAGGGCAAGCAGAAGCAGGAGAGTGCAATCCAGGGCGACTGATAGTAGAACTGATGGAAGTCGAGGGGCACGACTCAGGCAGGTGGTAAGAGCTGCTGCCTCCATTACCACCACTAGCAGCCCCGCTCCCTGATCCTGCAGATCCAACTCCACTGCCAAGTGAAGTAGCTCCTGATATGGGGCCACTTACTGTTGATCCTCCAGAACTCCCATACCCTAAGGACGGACTGCCTGCTCTTCTGAGAGGAGTTGAGCCAAAGCTTGAATCCCCAAAGACTACCTCTGCAGAAAACGAGCGTCCTCCTGAGACTGTACTGGTAAAGGCCTTCCCTCCAGAACCCCCTGATCCAGAGCTCAGGTCTTGGGCATGAGGTGAGTTAAAGCCTCCATAAGACTGGGTCATGTGTGCAGATGGAGGCTGGTTGGGAGAGTAGGACTGGGCATGTTGCTGGGTAGGTGTCTGGTCTGGTAGGCCTGTGCTGGATTTGGCCACAAGTGGAGAGCCAAAGGTGGAGAGGCATTGTTTGGGTGCTGGCTGTTGAACAAGGTTGGATGACACCACTGGTAGAGGAGGTGGTGCTGGTGCTGACTGAGATGGAGGTTGCTGACAAGAGGGAGCAGACAAGGAGCCAGTGCTTGTCTTGGAGCTTGAAGAGGATGAAGAGGAATTAGAGGAAGCTGATGGAGGAGTGTGTGGGGTACGGGAAGAGGATGAAGCTGAGCCTGTAGAAGAGTAGCCACTACTGGAGCTGGAATTCTTGGGTCCCTTAGTGCCAGACGAGGAAGGAGCTGAGGAGCTGGAGGACGAGGATGTGTAGGGGGTTTGGATAATAGGTCGATATGTCTTGGATTCCAACCTTGGTGAGGGCTTGGGGTCAGAGGATGGACTTTGCTCCCCAAGGGGACTGCAGGACACTCCAGCATGCCGGTGGTGGCTGGCTATCTGCTGATAGCTTGATGACCCACCACAGCTGACATATTGCTGTGGGGGGAGTGTTGTGGAATGTGTGGGGGACGAGCGTTGATAATGCTTTATCACACTGTCCTGTCGGGAAACTGCCCTCTCTGAAGAAGGCTGTGGTGGAGGGGGAGCCGTGGACAGCAGGGCTGGTGTGGAAGAAAACATGGCGGCATTATAAAGCTGGGAGGACTGGTTGTGGAGCTGGGAGGACAAGAGGTTGAACTGAGGATGGGGCAGGTGGCAACTGGAGGAGGTGGGAGGGGCTTGGGTCTGAGGAGAGGCTGGGGGCTCCTGGGAGCCCCGGTAGGTGGCACTGTGGGAAGACAGCAAGCGATCAAAGCCCAAGTTGGCCTGGGAGGGTGTTTTGATGTGCAGCAAGGGATCATGGGGGGATAGCAAACCGTTGGAAGTCGGGCTAAATGTAGGTGTGTCCTGCAGGGATAGTGAGGGAGTGAAAGATCGTGCAGAGAAGGAGCCAGGATGCTGGTATGCAGAAAGGGCTGAAGAGGAGGGAAAGGAGCTGGAACCAGGAAGTGCCCCTGACATAAAGAGCTCCGCTGGTGCCGGTGTATGCATTGCTACAGAACACAATATGACATGGACAGGGTTGGTAAATGCAAGTCACTATTTACATGTAACAAATTAGCACATTTTCAGTTTTAGACTACAAACTTTTTACTTGTTGGATGTTTTTGCAAATCAAATGAATGCAGCTGATTTTGTAAATTAAACTATTATTTATTATTTAGGAATAACAGTATTTCAATAGAAACTAGAACTAACGACATATGGCGATTTTTCGTTTGTAGCATTACACTAAAAAGCTGATGCTCACCAGTCTGCCAAGAAGGAGTGTGAAACTGAGAGAGGAGGGAGGAAGCCGAGGGTGGGGGCTGTGGACCCCGCGACTCCAGAGCTGAAATCAGATTCATGACGGAGGGGTCAGGACCCGAGTGATTGGCATGATGGAGGCTGGCGTCAAATAGCCCCGACAGGCCTGGCAACAAAACACAACTCTCACTTAATTCATATTCATTATCACATCATATTCATATCATACATCAAAGCATCATCATATAAACAGTTAAATAAAACTTCTTTCTTTCAAAGTTATCTTTCTATTTTATTGAACGACTTTCACTGTGGCATATAACAGAGTCACAATTACTATATGTTGATCTCTGTGATGCACAATAAAACTAAGCGCAGAAAAAAGAAATGCATTTACATCCTGCTTCTCTGCACTATCGAGACAATATTATTATTTCCTATCTGGACAGACGTGTCTCAGGTGTGTCTTCTCTTTTGAACTATTTTCATCATGCTACTCTGGGATTGGCACAGCTGTTTAAAAGATATGAGACAAGTAATCTAAGTGGTTAAGATCAATCACCCTACCTTTCATTTATATTCCACTGTAACCAATTGTTTGGCACATGCCACCACAGCACTTACTTTATATAAGAAAATAAAGAAGGGTCACCTGGAAATACTCACATTCTACACAAGATGTAGCACTGCACAATAGTTGGCCTTAATTCTCATTACTTATCAGTTCAGTAATTACAAGCTTGCACATCATCCATCGCAATGTTGTCCAGCTCTTCCTGGGGAACCATGAGGCGTACCCAGGCCGGCTCTACTCCAAGCTCCCTCCGGTTGTCTGAGCTCCTCAGCCTATCTCTAAGGCTGAGCCCAGCCACCTTACGATGATGCTCATTTCGGTCACTACCCAAAGCTCATGACCATAGGTGAGGGTCGGAACGTAGGTGGTGCATTCTGGCACAGCTCCCCCTTTATCTCAATGGTCCAGTACAGCGCCCGCATCTCTCACTTTGGTTATACAAGGACCGGATGGCTGATAGCAAAAACCCTGGTACCCCATATTCATGCAGTACCCCCCACAGGTATCCCCAAGGGACACAGTCGTAAGCCATCTCCAAGTCCACAAAACATATGTCGACTGGATAGGCAAACTCCAGGTTTGACAATCGACCGGAACATCATTTCCAGCAACTTAAAATAAAGTTTCCCTGGGACGCTGAGCAGTGTGATATCCCATAAATATCCCACACTCTCCGGTCCCTCTTTTTTTTAAAAGAGAACTTTCTGGGAACACTGTCCCCTACCTCCACGCGACACTGAAGAGGCGTGTCAGCCAAGGCAGCTGAACAACGTCCAGAGCTTTCAGCATCTCAGAACGAATCTTATTCACCCCTGGCTTCTTCAAACTTTGCATCCTCCTAGGTTCAGATCAAGCACGCAGTTCCTCCAAAACAGCGGTGCTTAGCTGGGGGCTAGTGAGTATCCTTCCAGAAAAGAAAACATGACAAAGTGCCCTGTATGGTGCCCTTCCAGTAGAGAAACATGTTTAAGTGCCCTACATGCTAAATAACTCTCTTGCGTGCTAGTGCCCCACTGCATGCAGCTGGATCCCTTTTTTATTTTATTTTCAGCCCTGCCCCTCAGACAGCCACCGGGATAGACCCTGGATAGGTCACCAGTCTACCACAAGGCTGACACTTATGGACAGGCAACCATCCACTTTCACATTCACTCTAACCTACAGGTTATCAAGACTTGCCAACAGTGGTGTGTGTTGGAAAAGTTCAAAATCAAAAATATTACCTGCATATCTCTCAACCAGACTATGGATATAAACACATTTGATTTGAATGTAAATATCCTTGAATAAAGCTGATATCGATGCCCAAATACAGACTGTAAATGGTAAATGGACTGTACTTGTATATCTCTTTTCTAGTCTTCTGACCACTCAAAGCTCTGTAACACTATGTCATTATTCACCCATTCATACACTGATGACAGGAGCTACCATGCAAGGTACCACCTGCCCATCAGGACTATCTAACATTTATACAACATTCACACATGGAAAGAAATACAGTATTTCTAGATTTGCATTTTTACAGATATATCATTCAATGAATCCTTACCAAGCGTCCGTCCAGCAGCACCCCAGGCTCCACCCTGTCTGGAGCTTCCTGGGTGGTGGTTGGTTGCATAGCCCTGGAGAGTGTGAGGAGTGCCATAAGTTTGCCGATGGAGCAGCTCTGAGTCTGGATGGGACGACCTGGAGCTCCCGTACACGAGGCTGAGGAACACATGGTTATTAGGTTTGAATTTTACACATGCCCTGATTTACAACAAGTCTGCTTACACAGGAGTGTTAGGCCTAGTAGTCCATTTACCTGCTTAAGGCATCCACACTCCCCTCTATATGTATCCTTTGGGAATCATATAGTATGTATGTACCTATCTATCAGTGACCCCAACACACAGCCTCTCTAATTCAGAGGTTCCCAATCCCCAGGCGATGGTAACGAGTTATATTTTCTGGGTCTGCTGAAATAGCACACCGAAGAGGAAGACAATAAAGACAGCAACATTTTAAATATGATGCCATTATACTATGAAGCTGTTAACACTTGGAGACAAAACATTCTGCTCTTAATGTCAACCTCAGTTAACAATGCTGCCATGAAGGCCTCATACCTGCTGGTTGATTGTATTTTCAAGGCAAAATTCTATCAGAGAGAAGTCAATATTCTTTCATCGGCAAACGAGATATGCCTAGAACTTTTTGGGCCAACTGCAGCTACTAACGCTGGGCTTGTTGCACTCTATGAAAACACAATACAAAGGAGAATAGCTGAAATAGCAGCCGGTGTTTACGGGCAATTCGTTTGATTTACAAAGTGTATGTCTCTGTGTTATCGGACTAGTTGTGATGGATCAGCTTAGCATGTATTGGAGTTGGTTTACCAATTAAGCCTTGGCTGTTTCCCTTAATCTTTAGCTTTTCCAGTAGGGATGAAATGTTCTTATGCCGTCACATTCTCCTTAGATAAACTGATAGGGAGCTGCCAATGACTTGCACGTGATATATTTTTTCATATTGTCCTAGGTATTTTATATCTCATACTGGACAAAAAAGTATATTTTATTACACAGTATTAGAATAAGTAAGACCCTTCATTATATGTATGCGTGTATTTGTATAATGTAGTATTTATATTAGGGCTGGGCAAGTTAACGCGTTATTATCGCGTTAACGCATTAATTAATTAACGCCGACAATTATTTTATCACACGTTAACACATTTTTAAAAAATTATTATTAAGCAGACATTTTTAACACAGCGAGCGGTGAACAGCTGTTTGTGTGGCGTCTCTTCCGTCTCTTCCTGTTTCCTTCACCTACATTCCCCTGGGTCCTAAGTCCCTTCATGTACAGCTTCTTATCACCCTCTATGTACCAACATACATTTATAACAAATACCACACATATTACGGTAGGCAGAGTTAGGCAGAGATGTGTCTGACCAAAATACCAAAAAAAGCAAAAAATAAATGATTCATTTAAATTATTTTTTTAGAGTTTTTAAAGTTGTTTTGTTTGTAATATGTATAATAAGCATATAATTTAGTTATCGCTACTGAGAATTTAACAAACATAAAAAAAAGAAGAAAACATGATGTAGATAGGTTTGCAGTTTTCAAGGTGTATATTCCAAATTGCATCTATTACACACATGAGGATAAAGTTGTAAACACGGGCTGAATATCTATTATCAGAATCATTATAACTGTATTTTAACTGCTACTGTGTAAAGGGAATACTGCTGTTAAAAAGCACCTTATTTGTTTAAAGTGTTTGCAAACCAAATGTTATTGCACTTTTGGTCATATACTTTTAAAATAAAAGTGCGCAGTACATTGCTTTTGAATTCGTTATTAAATTTTGCCCATAACAATGAGATTAATCTGAAATCAATTAAATCAATTAAAAATTGTAATCTTGCCCAGCATTAATTTATATATTAATTTATGTAAAAATAGTGTACAAAATGATGACTAAATTTAAAAAGTTTCATACAATTGTATGAAATTATGAAGTTACACCACTACAATATCATCAGGAACTGTTTAGAAGCTCTGTGATAGGCCAAATCCACTATTGGCCTGCCGGGAGTCAAGTTTAAGACATCAATTAAAATATTGGTATGAGGATATAAATATGTATTGGTTCAGAGATATTTAGATTGGAATTGTTTGTTTTTTTGTTTGATGAACTCCAAAGATATTTGTTGGCCTGACTTTGTGGTTTGTCTTCGTCATGAGACACCGGCTTGGAGAAAATGTACTCTCTCTGAATCAGGGACGAAAAACAAAAGAGAGGGTTGTAAAACGCCTTATGTAGAAAAGGTACCTGCAAAAGAAACCAAGTGAAAACTGAAGTGCAACTAAAAGCAGCAGAGGGAATCAATGTACTACCATGGTAAGTTGAACATAAACGGAAAAGCACCTTTGGCACTCAGAATTGTCCCTCCAGTTTTTCTAACTATGTAGAGTTTTGCAAGCAATAACACAAGCAGTCTTTTGGTTTTATTTTTCTCTTAGCAAAATAAACTCAAGATAAACCTACCGTTGTATTAGTAGCAAGCAAAACCCTATGAGGATTGATAAATTGATTTTGAGCCTGTGTATAAGAAAACTACAGACAATAAAACATCCTTTGATGCTTTACCCAGAGGTTAGCACATGAAAGTGTAATGTAACATTTATTTCCAATTTGGACCTTGGTGTTAAAAGAACACATAGAGGTGCTAGCAGTGGCGGGCCGTGTGTTTTATACCTGGGCCTTCAGTGCTGTCCTACTACAGTTGAACCACCTCCTAATAACATCATTATGACGCCACAGCTACGGGTCATTAAGGGTGTAACAATACACATATTCGTATTGAACAGTTCGGTACGAGGCTTACAGTTCGGTACGAGGCTTACGGTTCGGTACGTCTTATGAACCGAACAATACGTCTGAATAATACTGGTGCATTTGGAAAATGCAGAAACTTAAGTTGTGGGAAATATAATCTCGGTGGAGCCACTGCGCTCAACCTGGCAACCCACCCAACGTAACAGACAACGTGCTGTCTGACACGCCCACCACGGAAGAACAACATTGTACTCTGGTGAGGCATGTGTGTTCTGGGAGGCGCGCTATGCTAAACTAGCTTAGCAGGAAAACCAACAGCAGCACACACGCTGAAAACTCTCCCCGCAGCGGAGAAACAGGGCTAAAGCAATCGCCACACAATCCCCATTTCTCCAGACCATAATTCCTGCTTTGTGAAAGAAAACAACAGCCCAAACAGAGACTCAAATGTCAGAACCCTAACCCCTACAGGTTATTATTTGTTTTGTGTAAAAATGAAGCTCAACACCTACAAATCCAGTTCCTGCCGCTGCCGCCTCCGCGGGCTCCAGTTCCAGCCGCTGCCGCCTCCGAGCCGCAGCAACCTCCAGTTTCAGCTGCTGCCATCTCCGAGCCACAGCGGGTTCCAGTTCCAGCCGCTGCTGCCTCTGCGCCGCAGCCGCCTCCAGTTCCTGCCGCTGCCGCCTCCGCGCCGCAGTGGGCTCCAGTTCCTGCCGCTGCTGCTGCCGCCTCCGCAGGCTCCAGTTCCTGCCGCTGCTGCCTCCGCGCCGCAGCGGGCTCCAGTTCCAGCCGCTGCCACCTCCGCGACCTCCAGTGTCTGCCGCTGCCGCCTCCGCGCCGCAGTGGGCTCCAGTTCCTGCTGCTGCCGTCTCCGCGGGCTCCAGCCGCTGCCGCCTCCAAGCCGCATCGACCTCCAGTTCCTGCCACTGCTGCCTCCACACCGCAGCAACCTCCAGTTCCAGCTGCTGCCATCTCCGAGCCGCAGAGGGTTCTAGTTCCAGCTGCTGCCGCCTCCGAGCCGCAGCAACCTCCAGTTCCAGCTGCTGCCATCTCCAAGCCGCAGCGGGTTCCAGTTCCTGTCGCTGCCGCCTCCGCGCCGCAGTGGGCTCCAGTTCCTGCCGCTGCCGCTGCCGCCTCCGCGGGCTCCAGTTCCTGCTGCTGCCGTCTGCGAGCCGCAGCAGGCTCCAGTTTCAGCCACTGCCGTCTCTGAGCCGCAGCGGGTTCCAGTTCCAGCCGCTCCCACCTCCGAGCTGCAGCGGGCTCCAGTTCCAGCCGCAGCGACCTCCAGTTCCTGCCACTGCCTACTCCGCGCTGCAGTGGGCTCCAGTTCCTGCTGCCTCCATGCCGCAGCGGGCTCCAGTTCCAGCCGCTGCCGCCTCCGAGCTGCAGCGGGTTCCAGTTCCAGCCGCTGCCGCCTCCGTGCTGCAGCGACCTCCAGCCCCTTACCCCGCTGGGCCATCACTCCATCCCCCTGAGCCCCAGTCTTTGGACTTCCGTCCTCCGGAGCCCCAGTGTCCCCAGTCCGGCTGCCCACCCGAGATCCCGGGTCCAGAGCAACTCCGGCAGTCCACCCGAGATCCCGGGCCCTGAGCAACTCCGGCAGTCCGGCCACCCACCCGAGATCCCGGGCCCTGAGCAACTCCGGCACTCTGGCCGACCACCCGAGACCCCGGGTCCAGAGCCCTGTTCCCCGTCTGATCCCCAGCCTCTAGAGCCCTGTTCCCCGTCTGATCCCCAGCCTCTAGAGCCCTGTTSCCCTTCTGATCCCCAGCCTCTAGAGCCCTGTTCCCCTTCTGATCCCCAGCCTCTAGAGTTCCGTCCTCCTGACCCCCAGTCTCCCCAGTCCGGCCGTCCCCCTGAGCACCTCTGTCCGGACCAACTCTGGATCCAGCCGTGGGACTCAGCATGACATAACACTTGTTCTGGTGATGATACTGTCGATGTACCATTGTATATGGCACATCATCTACTATTCTTGGATTCAATACCGTTGCCTGCACATTTTACCTTGAACTTGTTTTATTTTTGCAATCTGTGCTTGACACCACATAGTATGGACTACTTTTCCCAGATAGTAAAGATTATTTATTGTCAACCAGCCAATTTCTCACAGATTCCAACTCGCAAGTGTATCCCGGATGACACTCAGATCTCTACCTGACACAGGTAAGGCTGAATAGTACTTTACCACACTTACCATGTCATTACATAAAGGATGGAAGGATAGACGCGGTATCCCACAAGTTAACGCTATAGTTTCGATGCCACATCTCCTAAATAGCAAAACTGGGATCTCCCAGTCACATATGATTTAAACCATCCAACTTAAACTTCAGTCAATCCTAAGCATTATAGCTTCATAAGTAAGATGCCATGCAGAAGGCAGAAGGGATGCAAGTTATGGTGGACGAAGATAAAATAAAGCAGAAGTAGTAGTTTCAAATGGGACCGAACGGGGGTGTAAAAACTGATGCATGACAATTCTCATGTATGCTTTGAGCAAGTGTCTTGGTTTAGGTGTTTCATCTCTTTCATAAATGCTTAATTATTTATTGCTGATCAATTCACACTTGTAGTTCAGATGCAACGTACATTTGTAGAACTGTTTCACATTTTGACAGGATTGATTCAATCTAATCAAATTGTGGTCAGAATAACATTCTGTGATGCATCAAATAGTTGCCGTAATAATTGATGCTGAATCAAAGCACTCTCAAATTAAACCATTACACCACTATCAATATTTTGAGGCTTACATAAATGTCTTACCCATGTGGTGGTGAGCTATTGTTTTGGGTTACATGACACCATTTTGAAACTGCTGTGAATAAAGAAAGTATCATTTATCCACACAACTCTTATCGATACTCCTTATTGGTTCGGTTCTTTACCGATATTGTTATTGGTTCTCTTTCATTACTAAATGCTTTTTAATATATTATTTAAAAAAGAATAAATTCCGAACAGGATTAGACTGCATTTATATTTTACATATAACTAAACGTTGAGCAGCAACAGTATGTTTACGACAGCAAAGTCACCATATAAACTATAATATTATCACACTAGAAACAATCTAATATTTTAATAAAATAAATACTATTCTGAGTGATGTTTAGAGAGAATGACGAACAGACATCAGTCATTCCTCCTGTCCTCTGTCCTCCTCCCTCTGCTGATGTGACTTACTGCCTGCAGGTACCGCTGGTAGAGGGAGGAGGGCTGCTTTGTCGTCAACTCAAGAAATACAGATGTATTCTCAGAAAGCCACCTGTGGTAATGTAATATGTTGAGGTTTGGTTAAAACTCTCATGTGACATTTTAATGGATCGCCCTCAAGACAGAACTTTTCATCAGGGCAGTTGCTTTGTCATTAGAAATCCGTCTGTCAAAATTGTTTTTTTGCTTGTTTTTTAACTTGAGAGTTACTAGCAATCTCTATGTTTAGCAGAGAACATCAAACATAAAAAGACACTTACAAAATGCTGAATCTTCAAGTATCACAAATCCCCATTATAATAAAATGAGATCGTATGCTTTTCTGCTTCATGAGAATGACCTTGCAGCTGTGTACTCGCATTGATTACAAAATGATTAACACAGTTTTAAGATGCATGTAATTTCTCAGAGCATTGAGTGTATTTTATATTTATATTCAGCACCTATTAACTTAGCTTTAAGTAACATCTTACTGTAGTAAAATGAAGGGGACATTTTCTGTTATACTCTTTATTTAAACTTTATTGAGCTGGGTTTTTTCCTTTCGTTCCTCTATTACACTAAGAAGTAAAGAACTGCTTTATTTGCTTGTTTTCTCCTTTATTGTATTATGATTCAGCAAATTGTGTGCATCAAAAACTGTGTTTATTATGTCAAAAAGTAAAAGAATGTTACAGTGTCCCTGAACTCTGACCATTCCAGAATAGATGTCCCATCACAGACAGTCTCTCAAATCACATGAAGACAATAAGATTAAAAGAGTCTCTTATCTCTGAAGATGTCTTGTATCAGGTCTAATCTTCAAGTTATTCACAAAGGGAGTTTCCATTAGGGATGCTAATTTTAGATTTGTTTCTGATCGATAAACCGATCATTAACCGTTAACCGACCGGGGATGCTGCGGTTGAGGGCCTGACAAGCCGCCCATCTGCAACAATAACCTGATGCACGAACAGATTACATCCACCATTTACTGACAGTGTGTGCACTAAACAGGCACCTGTCCGTAGTTCACCCATCTGGTGAGTTAGCAGCCATGCTGTTGCATGCATTGTCAGGACACATCCAGCCACTTCCACAGTAAGTCTCCACCGCATCCATTAATACAGCGTTAGCAGCGAGGTTGTCATGCTATGTATCTGCCTGTGTACTGCAGGCCGGAGTAACGTTAGCTAGTGTCTGCTGGGGAAACACATTGAGTATGAACTTCACAGTAACATTACAGCTGTGACCGGCGCAGTGCAGTGTGTCTGCATTTTATTAGTATGTGCATGATGCTCCCACTCCTCAAGAGCCATGCTCAGGTCCCGTGTGTTGCTGGTCAGCCACCTGCTGATTAGAGTAAAGGGGTTAGCAGCAAGGTTAGACACAACTCAAACTCAGGCGCATTTAAGGTGGGCTGACCTTTAAGGTGGAACAGCTATTCTATTAGTTTTGCTCTGCATTTTTTTAAATATTTTTTTTTACTTTAATGGGTCAAAATTATTGGTTAAGCGATTCATTATTAACCTCCCTAGATGCTGTATCAATTTGCACTCCTGCTTGTAGGTGAATCCTACTAAACCTACAGTTCAAATAAATTGCTATTGAATACATTTAAATTTAATGCAAATTGTATACAAAAAGAGCTCTGGATCAGCCATTATCGTGCACTTGTAAATGTACCGATAGGACTAACTGAATGAAACCGTTTTAATCAAATAGGCATGTTCTTGCTTGGGGCCCTATCTAGACTAGAGCCGGTATTGTTGGGAATAAAGACGGCCAAAAGAACCACATCACAAACAAAGTCTTCACACAACAGTCACAGCAGCACCTTCATTTTGTTTCGGTTAGATTTTTCCTAATCAGCTTCTCTTCCTGTGAATGTGAAAAAGAATTGGGGCAAACAAACTGAAATATGTAAAAGAGGCTGAATGAACTTATTCCATGGCCAGTGCTAATTCCTTATTTTGATTTGCTGGCATGTTCTATTATGTTCTTGTAACATATGGTATAGGCAGACAGCTTTCAGCCAGGTGTTAGTTCACCATTCTAACTTACAGGCTTTTACACATATTTATCCATACTGAGTTCACTTTTTCAAAACTCTTCTTTTTAAAAAAAAAAACAAAAAAAAACAAAAAAAAAAAAACGCATCCTAAATGCAGTTATGCATTGGAAATACCTCATACACATTTTAGCAACAACTTTGACAACATCTGTCTGCCAACATGAATGCACTAACACAACGACCTAAATCCTGTAAAACTAGCAACAGCTTTACAATATATTTTGTTTGTTTCGCAAACTGTAAACCAACATTCCATACGAGGCATTGTTTTTATGGAATGCAAAACGAGATGTTGACCACACTTGCTGGGACATGCCGCATTATTTTTTTGTGTTTTGTGTATTCCAAAAGTACACCATAAAATTCAAGTATTGTTGTATATCCACTATACATCCATGTATTGTATACCTGATCATTTTTAACAACCCTGCCTTCTGTATTTGGACCGTTGCCATCCAGATAAGAACGTATGTCTGCCTCTGTCAATGAAGCACACGTAGCAAACAGAAACGTCATTTTGTCTGATGTTTGGAAGTTACATTTATTCGGATAGTTTTTTTAAAATAATTGCTGGTGGTTGAGGCTGAAAGAAAAAAAAAAAAAATGAATTCAGAGAAATGCAAAGTACAAACAGCAAACGCTCCAGTGCTTAACGATTTACATTCCTCTTGACACTTACAAATGTCCTTGGAGCCCTAAGGCCTCACCAACTTAGCCGTAACATTTCTAAAGTTCTCTCTTTTCCTCCAAATAGCTCATGACTTGAGAAGGATCACAAGTAGCACTGCAAGCAGCAAGAATTCTAAGTACGAATCTACATTTTATGACTGTTTTCAGAGAAAAACAACATATTATCTCTTACAAATTCATGCTACAATTCTGATATTTTGACATGAATGGAACATTCTTGTTAAAGCTGTCTCCCACTGTTTGTTTCTATAAAGGGCTTTCCTTATTCACTCTGTCACTTCATCATTTCGTTGGCTCACTCCTGTGTTCACGCCTTAAACTTTAAAGGTTTTCCTCAGCAACCTCTCGACCAAAACAATGTGTTGTTGACTGTTACAAATCTACTGCCTGCTTCCTCCATTACATCTCTGCTATAAGCATGTATGTCATCTCCTGCATATTAACTGTTCCATTCTCTTTTCCAGGCAGAGGCAACAGGAAATGGCTCACAACAGCCTATGTTGCAGGGTGAGGCATGTAGGCTACTACTGAAAGCAGGAATAGGATTAGCATGTCAGCCTTCCCTATGGAGATTTATTATCATTTTTATTTTCATCATTTTACCGTTATTCTATTTTCATTTGACATTTTTTAAATAACGTATTAGATTGGAAGGATTGCTGCCAGACAATGACGATGAGGTTCTGGAGATGGAACCCTATGCAGTCTGACGGAAGACTGATGTGGTTGTCAAGGCGACCGCTAACGTGGAGCAAAGCTAAGAGGAGCTAGCTAGCGTTAGCATGGCTCGATGCCGCACTTCATTCCAACACACTAGAAGTGTCAGAAAACCCCACTTCATCTGTCACGTATTGACAGCGGCAGCTTAAATACACCAGACGGCCATGATTGTGGACTTTGTTAGCATTTGAGACTGCGTTACGTGGCCTGTCTTTGAGGATAACTAGTTTGCTAACGTTTATCACCAGTTTGATATGAATACAAGGGAAGTGATGCGTTCACGGTCAGATACTGGTTAATGTAACATGTAGCCTGGTAATCTGAAAGCTAACGTTACCAAGTATTAGTAATGACCATAGTAATGGGTAATGTTAACTTCATCACTGAGCCGCGTGACGGTGACAGTCAGGGCACGTTTGTCAGTCACGTGACATGATTGTAAAGTCGTGTTTACTAATAAGGGAGAATAGTCACCAACAAGTTCATTCGTAGCTTAAGCCATATTTGAAACATTTTATGAATAAATTCATACAGCTGCTGTTACCATAACCAGCTAGGTTAGTAGTTTTGTTTTAGTTTGACCTTATTGAAATGATGCTTTCATATCAAATCAACAGATAAATCAGATCACTGTGTCTGGCACATTATTTCAGGTTGTCTCTGTATTTGACGGAATGCATTAATGCGGTTTGTTTGATTCGCTAGACAGCAGGCTGTAGCTGTAAGCATCGGACTGCTTTGATAAGTAGCCAATTAGTGCTGCTGTGGTCTACCAATCAAGCCAACCTGCGAGTGTCCCTGTCATGCATTTGTCAAGTCAGAAGCAGGACAAAGCTGCAGCGGAGACAATGCCGTGCTGGAACCAAGGTGTAATCTTTCTTTTTCTTAAATAACAGACTCGATCTGCTTCCAGCAACCCATCCCCCTCCGTTTCTCCCCTCTCCTCTGTCTCCGTATCACTATTAACCTTCCATCGCATTCCATGCGTTTTGGAGACAGCCCCCTGTACCCCTCCCCTCCCCCAAATGACAATACGGCTGGCTCTACCTGAGGCTGGTGACCGTGTAGCGGCACCATGCAGCCCGGCTGCAGGCAGCGCTGTGGCATTGTTAGAGCCAGTCCAGCACCCTGGTGCCGCCGGAGGAGCGTGTGGGTGCCCATGCTTTGGCCACCGGAGCTTACCTTGCTTTGGCCGATCTGTCGTAACTCCATCCCGCCCCGGCCCCTAGATCTCCGAAGCCTGCAGCGGGGTAATTCCTCTCCATGAAAGAAAGGACTGGATGAAGATGGACAGATAGTGAGGGGGAGGGGAGGGAGGAATCTCTTCTCTGTTCTGCGCTCGCCTCTGTTTATTTCTCCGCTTGACGAGCCTGTAGACTGGGAGGAATGGAGGGAGAAGGAGCGAGAGCGCGGGGGGGGGGGGGGCACAGCAGCAGCCAGCAGGAGCACCTCCTCCTCTCCTCTTCATGTATTTCACTGTCTATTGTCTCCTGTGTGGAGCTGACGGGCCGTAGAACAGATGCTCCGCGTTCTTCAGCAGCAGCTTTAATGAGCGGGCTTCAGTCTCACGGCTCTGCTGCTCACTCACACACACTAAACACACTTTCGCTCATTTTGTTCGCAAGACGCCATTTTTAACGGGAATGACTGGGCAGGCGTTCATCCTCTCCTCCCCTCCCTCGCTCTCTCTCTCTCACACACACACACACTCACACGCACGCGCACAATTTGTCACGCACAGCAGCGCTGTGTGCTGTAGCATTGTGAAAGACTGAGTCTGGTGAAAGAGCTCAGCTTCTGTTGCCAGCTTCTTTTTCTCGAATCAACTGCTGTGATAAACAACAAACAAGTTGCAACATGTAAAGGATGGTGAGCTGACATATTCCTCACTTCAAGTGTACACACACCTACTTGTCTCTACCGGCTTGACATGTTACAACAGATGCATAAAAAAGACTGGAGGCATGTGTTTGTAATTTATTAAATTAAACATGTTTGTGTTTTGTTGAAGACTCTATAGTGTCCATGAATAGATTGTCTTTTGCTAAAAAAAAACCCCAACACAGTTTAATGTAGCTACAGTGCAACCACAAAAATGAACCACACCCTCAGCTGTACCGCTTTAAAGCATCACATGTGTAGTGGACAGACTACTGGCCAGCCATTATGCAGATCATGCTGTCAGTAGACTCCATTCTAAGATTGTGTCTTAACTTCACTTATAAATACCGTAAAAAAAAAAACAGGCTATCTTCAAAAGTTCATTCAAACCATCAGTGCCCATCAGCTATAATGAGGAGGCTCTGCCAGCCCTCTCATGCCTCGTCTCCGGGATCAGCAGGCTCTGATGGCGCCCCCCTGTGGTCAAAGAGAGGAAAAACCTCTGTGAGCGTTACTATACACAGCAGCAGGCCCATGTCCAACACTCACAACACTTCACAAAGACAGGGCTGCAGCATACTTTGAGCTGAACATAAAGGAGTGTAATAACAGAGAACGAGACTTTGATCAAATACACATAAATGACACAGACGATGGTGCGGCTGGTTCAACAAGAAAGCCGATCAAAACTACTGATGGTTTTCATCAAACATAGATATATGTTGTTCTACCGTTGTTCACTTAGCTGGCACTAGTCCTGATACACGTTTACGTTGATTTAGAAGTTGTAAATGTTGTTTTGATGTTTTCTATGCTTTTTATTTCTGATGATGTAAGTGGTGTTGAGGAATGGAGTGGAAAGCTGTTGAATATCCAGGAGCTTCTTTTGAATTGAAATACATTTTATTACATTTAGGACCTGGGAAAACTGCGCCATGAAAAGTATTTCTTTATTAAAATTAGTAATAAAATGTATATTTTAATATGCTGTACCTTTTGCAAGTAATGTAGATTTGTCATCTGCAATTTTCTTAGGTTCACTTGTATCCGTCTTTTTGTAGGTTTCGGGCTGGATCTTAGACACTGACCTGGATCCATGTGAGGAGCAAACTGGAGCATCCACTTACCCTGAATAAGGTGGTGGTGGGGCATCGTGTTGCCCACTGTGGTGCAGAGCCTCATTGTAGCTGGGTAGAGCTGGAGGGATGAGGATCCCAGCCAGGGGCACCGTCTCTGGGGCTGGATGCCCATCTGCTGCCATCCTCACCGGAACGCTGGACCAGCACACAGAAACAAAACTCAGAAGAATTCAACAAGCCAGTGAAAGTACTGTATAGCTAATCAGGTCTAAATCAGACATGAATGTGCTCCGTAAAATCAAGTTAATAGGTTTGATTTCCTGTTGTGGATTGTGGAAATGTTCACCAGATAGTGGTGCTAGAGAGAAGGTTGTAGTTGAACATCAGGATTCCTGACCAACACCAGCTATTATTACACTGCTGTCGTCCAGATCGTTACTTTATGAGTTTTCATTCAAATTGCTTCAAGGGTTATATTGTGATATGAAAGTGTCATTGATAATAATGTGTGTTTCTCTACAGAGTTAAAGGATTTCTTCAAGGCACTATAAAGAAATTAAATATTGAATAAATTCATGAATGAATACAGAATAGGTTGCATAGTTAATTACATTAATATAGAATAAAATACAATACAATACAATATAATAGGGACTTTGAATTTGGGCTGGTTCCGGTCATATTTTTCTAAAAAGAGCTGCTTACTGGGAATTGTGGTAGACAAAAGTCCAGGGGGGTCACTGAAGCCCTTCGACATCATTAATTGAGGACCATGAATGTCCACACCAGTTTAATGACCAGCTGTGATAAAGTGTTGTGGTCTGAGCTAGAGTGTCTTGATATATTGGTATTGATATTGATTGATAAGAGTGATATTTACAAAATTAAACAATTTCATGTTGATAACACACATATGATAATATTGTGTAAATCCAGCTCATTTTAAATCATTTTATATATACAGATATGGATACAGACCCTAGCTCTTCCTAAATACACTCGTATTTTGGGGTTAATGAAGAACAAGCTAAAAATGAATTTGACTGAACATTATTTTTTTCAGATTTTCTATAGATGTCTTGATAACAGTGGCGGCTGGTCAATAGAGGGCTCTAGGGCGCCGCCCCACCTTGAGCCACAACAAATAAAATAAAATAAATAATAATAATAAACTATACAAATTGTCAATATTTGTGTTTTTGAAATATGGAATCACCCAGTAATATGTGTAAAATATGATATCTGCGGTAAATATATGCTTTTCCTGCACGTCCGCTCCTCGAAACTGCCCAAAAGAGGCGGGTCTATGAAGCAGTTTAGGCAATTGCTGATTAAAGATATAAATGTGTGACATACAATTTAGCCAATCAGCGCCCTCAAATAGGTTCAGCTGCGCGTTCCCGTCTGGACTAGTCTCTACAGGCGAGCGCAAGCACTGCTCCTCCGAGACCCGTTTGAGAGGAGAACTTTGGCGGACAAACTGCAGGTGAAAGAGCTGATATCAGATCAGCCTGACCTCACAATCAGACAGCAGACTAGCAGGAAAGGGTATACGTGCGACATTGGGTACTAAATAGCAGTACATACGAAGCTTCTCTACTGTACACCAGACAGGTTTGGCTAGCTGGATGACGTCATGCTAATAACTTATTTTGCTTTTTAAAACAACGGGGACAGATCCAGCATGGACAGTTAGGGAGTGAGGGACATAAAGCACCTGTCTGAGAAATGGATATATAGTTATAAATAAATAATTATATATATATATGTGTGTGTGTGTGTGTGTGTGTGTGTGTGTGTGTTTTATATTATACTGAATATTATTATATCCATCCATCCATCTATTTTCCTCCGCTTATCGGGGGTCGGGTCGCGGTGGCAACAGGCCAAGCAGGCTGACCCAGACTTCCCTCTCACCGGCAACATGTTCCAGCTCATTCTGGGGGATCCCGAGGTATTCCCAGGCCAGCTGGGAGATGTAATCCCTCCAGCGTGTTCTGGGTCTTCCCCGGGGTCTCTTCCCAGTTGGACGTGCCTGGAAAACCTCCAGTGGGAGGCGTCCAGGAGGCATCCTAATTGGATGCCCGAACCACCTCAGCTGACTCCTTTCGACGCGAAGGAGTAGCGGCTCGACTCCAAGCTCCCTCCTGATGACCGAGCTCCTTACCCTATCTCTAAGGCTGAGCCCGGCCACCCTACGGAGGAAGCTCATTTCGGCCGCTTGTAGCCGCGACCTTGTCCTTTCGGTCACGACCCAGAGTTCGTGACCATAGGTGAGGGTAGGAACTTAGACCAAGTGGTAAATTGAGAGCTTTGCCTTCCGGCTCAGCTCCCTCCTCACCAAGACGGTCCGGTGCAGCGCCTGCTTTACTGCTGCAGCCGCACCGATCCGTCTGTCGATCTCCCGCTCCATCTTACTCTCACTCGTGAACAAGACCCCGAGATACTTAAACTCCTTCGCTTGAGGTAGGCACTTCGTCCCCACCTGGAGGGAGCAATCCACCGGTTTCCGGCAGAGCACCATGGAGGTGCTAACTCTCATCCCCGCCGCTTCACACTCGGCTGCAAACCGCCCCAGTGAATGCTGGAGGTCACGATCCGAGGAGGCTAACAGGACCACATCATCTGCAAACAGCAGAGAGGCGATCCCGAGACCCCCGAACCTGACGTTCTCCACCCCCAGGCTGCGCCTAGATATCCTGTCCATGAAAGTCACGAACAGGACCGGAGACAAAGGGCAGCCCTGGCGGAGGCCAACACCCACCGGGAACGTGTCTGACTTATTGCCGAGAATGCGGACACAGCTCCTACTGCAGTCGTACGGAGACCGGATCGCCCGTTGTAATGGGTCCGGCACCCCATACTCCCGCAGCACCCCCCACAAGAACCCCCAAGGGAACCGGTCGAAAGTCTTCTCCAAGTCCACAAAGCACATGTAGACTGGTTGGGCAAACTCCCAGAACCCCTCCAGTAGTCTTGCGAGGGTAAAGAGCTGGTCCACTGTTCCACGGCCGGGACGGAATCCGCATTGCTCCTCTTGTATCTGAGGTTCGACAAACGGTCGGAGCCTCCTTTCCAGCACCCTGGCATAAGCCTTCCCCGGGAGGCTGAGTAGTGTGATACCCCGGTAATTCGAGCACACTCTCCGGTCCCCCTTTTTGAAAATGGGAACCACCACCCCGGTCTGCCAGTCCATGGGCACTGATCACGACCCCCATGCGACATTGAAGAGGCGTGTCAGCCAGGACAGCCCAACTATGTCCAGCGCCTTCAGCATCTCAGGGCGGATCTCATCCACCCCCGGCGCCTTGCCACCAAGGAGCTTTTTGACTACCTCAGCGGCCTCTGCCAAGGATATGGGTGAGCCTCCCCCTACATCTTCAGGCGCTGCCTCCTCTGCAGAGGACATGTTGGTCGGGTTTAGGAGTTCCTCAAAGTGCTCTTTCCACCGCCCGACGATGTCCCCTGTCCGGGTCAGCAGTTCCCCCCCCCTGCTGAGAACAGCCTGGGGTAAGCCCTGCTTTCCCTTCCTGAGTCGTCGGATGGTTTGCCAGAACCTCCTTGAGGCCAACCGAAAGTCCTTCTCCATGACCTCCCCGAACTCCTCCCATGCCCGAGTTTTAGCATTCGCGACCACCGCAGCTGCAGCCCTTCTGGCCTGCCGGTACCTGTCAGCTGCTTCGGGAGACCCCTGGGCCAACCAGGCCTTGAAGGTCTCCTTCAGCTTGACGGCTTCCCTCACCTCTGGTGTCCACCACTGGGTTCTCGGGTTGCCGCCACGATAGGCACCGATGACCTTCCGGCCACAGCTCCTAGCGGCCGCGTCCACAATAGAGGCTTTGAACATGGTCCATTCGGATTCCATGTCCCCAACCTCCCTCGGGATGTGTGAAAAGTTCTTCCGGAGGTGGGAGTTAAAGACCTCCCGGACAGGGTCCTCCACCAGACGTTCCCAGTTCACCCTCACTACACGTTTGGGCTTTCCGGGTCTTTCCAACCGGTTCCCCTGCCATCTGATCCAACTCACCACCAGGTGGTGATCAGTTGACAGCTCTGCTCCTCTCTTCACCCGAGTGTCCAAGACATACGGCGGCAAATCAAATGATACGATTACAAAGTCGATCATTGATCTCCGGCCTAAGGTGTTCTGGTACCAGGTACACTTATGAGCCACCTTATGTTCGAACATGGTGTTCGTTATGGCCAAACCGTGGCAAGCACAGAAGTCCAATAACGAGACACCATTCGGGTTCAGATCGGGCAAGTCGTTCCTCCCAATCACCCCCCGCCAGGTTTCTCCGTCATTGCCCACGTGAGCATTGAAGTCCCCCAGGAGAACTATGGAGTCGGTAGGTGGCGCCCTTTCCAGGACCCCTCCCACCGACTCCAAGAAGGCCGGATACTCTGAACTGCTGTTTGGTGCGTAAACACAAACCACAGTCAGAGCCTTGCTCCCCGCAACCCGTAGGCGCATGGAGGCGACCCTCTCGTTCTTCGAATATTATTATATGATATATATATATATATATATTATACTAAATAGTATTATATGATATATATATATAAATTATTATATTATACATAATATTAATATATGATATATATATTATTATATTATACTGAATATTATTATATGATATATATATATATTGTTATATTATATTATATATATATTATATTACTGAATTCCCTGTGAGGGTGACAAAAATAAGATGTCCTGACGTGTTTGTCAAAGTGTTATTTACTGCTTTTTTTCATGTTGGAATAAAGGTTAAATATTTAACTGCAAAGTATTAATGCATGTTTGATACCTTAATTTTTTTTGCATTAAATCATTCTGGGATGTTTGCTGAAATTGATTGGATGTGGCACAGCCCTACCTAGAATATTTTCCACCAGCCGCCACTGCTTGATAATATCATTCTATGGAATTATTTTGGTCACAATAATTGTGTAGTGACAATCTGATATGGGGACAGCCCTTGTCTGAGTTTAAGTGCTGGATGTTATCCACATCCCTACGTTATCAGCGTTTCTTCAGAAATGTTCCCATCAGAGTGAACTTACTGGGCTGACCTCGGTCCACCTTTGTTCTTGTTTTTGTAGCAGTAGATTCCCAGCACAGTGGCAATAGCAGCAGACACTAGGACAGCCACGATCCCTGCCACCAGCCCTGACACATCCACTTTGGGTGCAGCTTCAAAGACAAACAGCAATAACATTAAACCAATGCTTCTTATACAGTTCTCATAGCAGTCAGACACTAATCACTACAGCAATGACTTCCGTCATGACTGTCTTCTGTTAGTTGGCTTTTGTCATCACTGATACAGTATAAACGTGTGACTGCAACAAATTCCTTCCTTTTGATGCTCCATGCAGTTTCTGAATAATACACCAGCTGCACTGTGAACTGTTGGTGCAATTTCTGTCCAGTTATAAACTAAAGTTTGCAGCAAAGAATGCACATGTTACAGGTGTATTCTGACTCCACCTTCACAGAGCATTTCATTATAAAGTACAGTCTACTTTAAAAAGGACTGGAGATATTATAAATGACCAAAGATACACTCCCAGACTGTGTTGTAGCATTCAGTAGCACCCCAAAATCATTTGGGCTTTTGGAGCACTATAACAAGGAGTGTATCTTTAACCAAGTAGCTATACTAAATACAATATTAGCAATACAGAAATTAAAATGATCATAATGTTAATTATAATACTCATATTTTTAACGTTGTGCATGTATTTTCAATGTGAAGACACTACATTCAGCTGGATGAGCCCAATACAACAGACTACAACAGTGTATCATATTCATCTTTAAAAACATTACCGTTAGTGTTCCCATAGTTGTTCCAAAATATATCCTAAAAATGGAAGCAAAAGAAGACTTAATAATGTACCTTCATAAACAAGCAGCAACCACAGGACATTTCAGCCAATGTGAACATGCCTTAAGAGTTATTTTTATTTTCGAATGCAAAAGAAATGATTTCTAAATGATGTTTAGGTAAACATTCTGGGAGTTGTTTGTTGTATAATTAAATGGATACTACAGATTTTCTCCACTCTAAAACTGCAAACACAACAATGCAGTGATAATAACTTAAGCAGGCTGTAAACTATAGTGATGATGTGTGGTTCTATTTTTAAAAAAACTCACTGTTCTCACAGCTGTCACACAGAGGTTAACTCAAATGTCAGGTTTCTCCTGATCTGTCGAGGTCCATTGAATAAAGCTATAGGATTCTATATCCAAATGAGTGTACTGAGAGTCACTACCAGCTGGTTGATGTCGTCCTCGTACACCTCTCTGGCCTCCTCATAGCTGCACCTCTCTTCAATGCACTCCCTCTCTAGATCGTCAGTCACCACGACCTCAAAGTCCCAGTTGTTCCAGAGCAGCGAGC
The DNA here is from genome assembly GCF_004355925.1 of Anarrhichthys ocellatus. Classification (NCBI taxonomy): domain Eukaryota; kingdom Metazoa; phylum Chordata; class Actinopteri; order Perciformes; family Anarhichadidae; genus Anarrhichthys; species Anarrhichthys ocellatus. The sequence continues at coordinate 877,512 of NW_022280086.1, read as the reverse complement.
GGGACAGGAAGGAGGTCGCTGACTGCTGGTCTACCAGCACTGGACCTCCTGCGGGACGCAGGCAATGTGAACTCACAGAGCATACACTGAGTGACGGCAACAATCACACCTGATGTTTGTCTTTGTGTTGGCCCTGTGGTCACATGATCTGACACATTTAATTTGACTCAATATGCGTAAACAAGTGACTTTAATGTACATGTCCTCATGTAAGCTAATGAGTTCACACAAACAATGGTTTATCTCATAACTGTGATGCATGCCTGTGATTACTTATAGTCCTGTTATCTGTTCATTTGTGCACTTTATTTTATATTTCACTTTATTTTATATCTTTCTGTACATTTTTACATGTTTCTACTTTGCACTGTGTTCATTGTTGTTGATTGTTAAACGTTATGCACCTCCCATCATGTCAAATTCCTTGTATGTTCATGGCAATAAACGGTTCTGATTCTGATACCACTGAATGCCACGTTTGAATTATGAGATACAAAGGTCACAGGTGAGTGCACCATGCCACTGTATGAACTGACCAGCTCTAAGTGAGAAGAGGTGTGATTTACCTGGAGGAGGTCTGGAGAAGACAGAGCCGTGAGCCAGCTGCAGCAGGGACAGCACAGGGATCCACACTGCTGACAAGGCTGCCATTGAAGCCCAAACTACAAGGACAATGACAAGGAAGAGCCTCTGCGGGAATGAATGCGACGCTTCTGGCCAGAACCCTGAGCGTGAAGAGGATGAGCCTCCAACACGCACTCGTCCCAGCCTGTCAACGCTTTCCAGGAGCAAAACCAAACGTCTTCTTTTAGATTTTCAGAAACATGCATGTCCCAATCTTACTCCAAAATTAACTTCTTTACCGTCAGGCTACTGAGGGCTGGGTTGTTTCCTAGAAACCCGTCACATCACAAACCTGTTGGACAGCATACATGTTGGAGGGAGGAACCTCCACAAACCTGTCTGTCTCACCGTCTACTCTCTGTCGTTTACTTGCTTGTTTCGTCCACCAGCTAAATGTGTGTGTGTGTGTGTGTGTGTGTGCGCGTGCGTGTGTTCTCCGTGGTCTCACTAAACTAAAACAGTGTAATACAAACAGTTTTGGTCAAATTATTTTCTGAGCAGTGTTTGCGATGTGACGGTGATGTAATAAGCATATAATTATGAGATATAAATGGCATTTAAGATCAAATGGAGTATGAAAGTGAAAAGGTTGAATGGATATCGATCACGTCATCTCCCGTATGTCACTGGCGTCGCGTGTGAGAGTCGCTCAAGATCGCGACTGTGGTGGGTGGTATGTGGTAAGCTCTGCAGCACTAGTTGAGTATTTTGTGTATTGTCTAAGGCAACCTGTTTCTAACTACTAGATAATGCTGCACGCACCGACAAGTCAGGGTTTGACTGCTGAAATAAGAACGGTGACGGCGAAAATATCCTAAAACTTTAACACGTCCCGCAAACAAGTTAGCATACCAAGCTAATATCAACACGTCACCTGTGGACCAAAATGACAGAGAGACTCAAAGAAGGGCACAAAGGGAGGGATAATGAGGACGTTTGTGGTCACCCCTTCCTGAGACCTTCAGAGAGAGTTCAAACCCAAAGAAAATGTCAACAAACAAGAGAACGATATCTAACGCCGACATTCTCAGCGCCATATTCTAGCAGGAATGCTTAAATGTGTTTGAACAGCGAATAAGTAAAAACACAACAGACATTAGCAACGGTAAATGGTTTGGGTTACAAGCAAAGGAAACTGCGGACAGAGTGAAAACACTGGATAAGCCCACGAGAGACCTAAGAGAGAAAACTGCGGTCAAGTCAGCGCCTACTTTGTTTTGCGGTGCGTGCATATACTATGCATTACGGTACGTGCGTGTCCCAAGAGGATATACACTCGGCATTACGGAGCGTGTATATACTATGCATTACGGTAAAAGCGTGTAAGAACTGACTTCAAAATAAGAGCAAAGTTCCGGTGAACATTCAGTCAGTCTGTCAATAATAAATAAATAAGTAAACAAATAAATAAATGGGAAATAATAGATAAAATGATTGATACCTCAAATAATAATTACTGCAAACTGGATTTCAGAAAAAATGTAATTCCAATTGTGTGAATATTTAATCAAACTTCTTAAAGAATAATTTCCAATGACCGATCTGACTTCACAATGACAGTACATCCCCTCAAATTCAGTAAAGACATCAGAATGTCCTGATATTCTGAGTGACACCGATTGTCTTCCATCATTCTGAGGTGAAATTAGTCTGTGACACAGGGCAGCTCAAATGAGATATACAGTACACTCACGTTGTGTATGTCATGCACACCCAACACCGTATATACAGTCACTAAAGTATATACTGTGTGTATACACTAACGATTCTGAACTTGGACACAGTGTACATATGAATACATTAACACTATCAGCTCCACTGCATTCGTGGACTGTATGTAAAACGTGTCATCTTATTCATGAACCAATATCTGACACAACAGAATCCTAATTAGCATGAGATCTCCTCTGAAGCCCTACACAATGCTCAAAACGGTGGCAATGTGAGTCATAGAAGACAACAGAAAGAAATGTTAAGTTGTAAATGTTTTAATGATGTAAAAAAAATTGACTTTTATTTCGATACAAAACTGAATGATGTGAATTGCAGGTTGTAGTATAGATACATATATGAATTCTTATTAAAGGGAAAATAGTAAACAAACTGCCCAAAGCATTAAAGATGACAGATAAGAAGATGGATATTAGTGGACAAATACTACGAGAGATTTTATTTTATTTTTCTTAGTGTGCATAATAGTGAGTTAATCTTTCCTTAATAAGCAGGGAGGAGGGGCCTTGAAGATGTGAAGTGGACTCATGTCTGTTCTATCTCACCACCAATACAAGAACACACATCACGTAAACGTCCACCACCACAGGCCCCAGACGTCTGGCCTGAATGTGGCTCCGACACAAACAGCTGGCCGTGTCTGTGTGTGTGAAGCTGGGGAGGACTGCTGGCTGCTCATCCCTGTTGCTGCAATAGTGACCTCCAGCGGTGGATTGGGGCTACTGCTCAGTTGGGGTGGATCTTACAGAGGTGGCACGTCTGTTAGTTAGACTGCAGTCCAGAGTCCAAATATGACAAATGGGGAAAAAGAACAAACACACCCTGTATACCTGCTACTCTAGGCCCAGTATTGCTGCTATGCAGAAGAGGGCTAGGCCATCTTTAGGCTCCTGTGAGATTGTAATGGAGATAATATAGAACTCTCTAATGTGATATGATAGGGAACATAGAAGATTACACACCTTCAAGACCAAAAGAACAGTGCTTTCCATCACTGCAAGACAAAAGAACCTCAAGTCAAGGTCCACTTATTAGCTTTTTCCAGAAATTTCAACCTCAAATCACTGCCTTCATTGGTGAATAAAGCTTGCTCAGATGTCAGGAAGATGGCTTAGTTGTCATCATGTGACCTCAGAACAAAACTTCAGTCACAGGATAACAGTATGTGGTGAACAGGGACCCCCAGAAGCCTCCAGAGGGACTCCCTTATGTAGCTGGACTTTCAGCCCTTGAGGAGATGGGAGTGGTGTATGACACCACCATGATGTCACACTACATCAGTGACACAGCAGGAGGCCTGGATGACCCCCAGATCATTCACACCCGACACATCCCTGTACTGAAGGTCCACATTTATGTCACCTGATGACAACTGAACCATCGCCATGGAGTCCAACCATCATGCGATGAAGACCATGAGATGCAGTTGAACGCTCAAGAAAAAGCAAACCTGGAGATTATTTTGTATATATAATTTTCACCACTTGATTTCTGGGAACAAACATTATTATACATGTATCCCTTATTAAGACACTGATGATGTAGATGTAACAACCACATGAATGGATACAAATAAAAAGACATAGTACCAGAATGCAGTCCACCTATCACCAAAACAATGAACATCCAGAGATGCAAATGCAGAAACGAGCTCTGCTGTCATGAATACTGCACTGCCAGGTTGAAAATTGACTGCAGCCTTGAATTAGACTCTTTCTCATCCAGCTAGTGTAGGCGGTGCATGGCCGAGTGACCAGGGGTTCTCTACTGAGGTCTGATCAGGCCTGTGTATTCAACATTCTCTCACAACATGGCACCACAAGTGGAAAGATGGGGTTGAGGCACTAAAAGAAATACAGCAGCTTTGGAAGTCCTTTCCTAATTGTGCAGCGGGGGTCTGCTGCCCCCTGCAGGAAGACATGCAGCATGACAGCACATTATGTCAAGGCTCGCCTTTGGGCGTGCTACATTTCGTGAGCAAGTTAAAATGTTTGACATGTCCATTTTAAAGACATGGTATTGCAAATAATTGTTTGCGTGAGTTTTTTTTCACACAGTCTAACACAGTCAGCTCTGTGGTGATGATGTCATCATTCAGCACAGAGGTGGCATCCTTTCTAACAACAGTTTGGTCATTTTTATTCCATCTCTCCGGTACACAGGGCTACAGTACTTCCTGTTTCTCCTCCAAACTGTTCCTGACACCTCTCCCTTTATATCCTCTTATTAAAATAAACGACTACACTGATTTAAAAGTTGCTTTTGGCAAAAGTGCAAATGAAACCATTTGGAAAGAAAATTATGCACCTTATCTCTGTCTCTCTGTGTGTCTCTCTCTGTCTCTCTCTCTCTCTGTCTCTCTCTCTCTCTCTGTGTCTGTCTCCCGCCCTTTCTCTCTCTCTGTCTCTCTCTCTCTCTCTGTGTCTGTCTCCCGCCCTCTCTCTCTCTCTTACACAGACACACACACACACACACACACACTCCTTTTTGGATGAGCTGTAGAGGGATAAGGATTTGGTGTCCATGGTAACAGTGCTTAGAGGAGGACACAGGGACAGCCCCCCCTTTTCTGTTTCCTTGTGTGATGAGTTGGAGGAGGAGGACTCTCCATCTCCTGAAACCGTCTGTGGATGAAGAAGAGTAGAAACGGAAAGAGAGGAGTGAATCATTCCTGGTCCCACGTGTGCACATTACACTGTGTCATGTGACTGTTGGTAACCCAAAGGTCTGACTAGAGATTCTTGGTAGTGAGACCAAACAGCCACTAACAAGCTTTTAAAGGGAATGTGAGAGTGCTTTACACTCTGAGTGCTTTAATTCAGGTTATGCCCCAAAACACACCAGTGATTGACTAAAGAGTAACTGCACACTTACTTCATTTGTGGTCTGATTAACAGTAAATGTATCACAGTCAGTGCCCCATGCCTCGTATCTAAGCTGCTGTAGCTGTTAATTATCTGTTCAAATGAAGTGAAATAAACAAGGACTGTACCTGATAATTTGCACCAGCTCCAAGAAGACTTCATCCACGTTGTAGCGATTCTTGGCTGAAGCCTCCATATAGTGGATCCTGTTCTCTCTGGCGAACGCCTCAGCGTTCTCCCTGGAGATCTGCAGACAAAGCAAAGATCCTCCACTGTCACCTCATCCTCATTACACTTTCCACTCACTTCAGTCAAGAGCCACCGGTCCATTACTGTACTGTGAGGAGATCAGCCCACAGAGAGTCAAACCTTCATATTAATCTCTATCAACAGATGCTACTTTCATATTCAGACTCTGTCTGCAACGAGACAAGATTTTGATATCAGAAGTGCTCTGGTTTCCACTTGTAGTCCGAGTAGTGTTGACCAATCACGTTGGAGCAGGCTTCGGTTGAAGGCAGGTAAAGAGTCTGTGTGGAGAGCCAATGAGGAGGAAGACATATGCCGGGAACCCACCTGCTACCGTGGTCATGACGATGATTCAGATTTGTGTTGGTTTTAATTTAGCTTGTAAACTGGCTACTTCCAAAATGGTACAAGCCTTCTCTCAGCTTCAACTCCAGTCTCACATCTTGAGCTGTAATTGGGACTGAGAACAATGAGACATGCCGTCTTGGCCCAGATCTCCACTCGCTACACTGGAACCTCAGGAATAGATCAGAGATGATGGTTCACAGTGTGCTTTCATAGAGGAGGTTGTCCAGGCTTTGCTTCCTTCTACAAAAACAAAATAGCTAAATAAAGGGAAAAGATCGATTGGTGTCGGAAATACATTTCCAGTTAAATCATAAGATACATTTGACATTCATTTGCATAGGTCCTTTTTAGTGTGTTTTGTTTTCGGGCCCTAACAGTTCACAGCTGTGTTTGAACTTTGCCATCGAGTGAGTTGCTCCTCCTTTAAATGAGGCGTTCATATTAGTTTGTCTAATATCTGAGGTCACTTTTGACCCATAAACCTGAAGTTTCACAAATTCCCTGATATTGATATTTCCAAACCCTGGATGAGAACTGATCAAATTCCTTCTGGAGCATATCTGTCTACACTCCACTACATTCCAGGAGCATTGGGAAAACTAAGTGATCCCTTACAGATCCATGAGGGCCTTACTCACCACTCTGTGCTGCTCCAGGTCCGCCTTGTTTCCAACCAGCACCATGGGGAAGTCGTCTCGGTCCTTGACTCTCAGGATCTGAGTGTGGAATTTCTGGACCTCATGGTAGCTGTCGGCGGACAGAGGGAAATAATTAGCAATCACAGTACCAACAAACATAGATTCATATGGATTCTGATTTTCAGAAAAGAATGTGCCATGCACAGGAGATGGACACAATAATAACCAATCTCCGCTCATCTCTTTTAAGCACAGCAGAAAACATCTGGAGTTATTAGTAATACAACAAAATGTGGTTCCAGTGTTAAAGAGTGTCTGAGTATGTTCATTACAGAAGTCACAACTGTAAACTCTTATAATCCACATATACTGGATGCATTGAGACAAACAGACATGTTACCACTAGAGAAATCAAGCTAACATAAACATAGCCATGATGAACACTTGTTGTAAGGCACATTGGTCACAGTGCTATAGTCATTTGATTTGTCAGGTTTGTGTAGATGAATATCTGTGCTGCTTTTCACATTCATTTATGAATTGCTAACCAAAGAGCATGGAGTCTAATAAGTGACAGACCCTGTTAATACAGCCGACTGCACTAGAGTGCATTTAGCTATGAGACTGCAGAACAGTGCAGAACAGGGGTCGACTCAATCATAAACACCTGTAATATCTAATATCACCTGATACCAGCAACACTTACCATAGTCTCACATACATGTATTCAGTGCATGTGCGCTATGTGCGTTTGCTGGAATGGAATGCATGTGTTGTACAGGTACCCGTGACACTGAGTCCACTTCCTGTCCCTGTCTAAATAACAGCTGGACAGAGTCCTCACATCAGTCTCACTTCCTCTGTAGCACCAGACGGACGGTGATTGGCAGCATCACTCTGCTACACTGACTGACCATTCTGAGGTTCTGATAATGCTACAATCATCCATCTGTTAGGAAGCTCTAGAGTCTACACACACACACACACACATTACCTGCCCCGGTCGTTGAGTGCAAACACCAATAAGAAGCCTTCTCCTGAGCGCATGTACTGCTCCCTCATCGCTCCAAACTCCTCCTGACCTGCTGTGTCCAAGACTGAAACACACACACACACACACACGTTATATACTCACGACACAGCATTGCTACAACAGCCAGAGCATGCTGCATGTTATATGATCCATTTCTATCGGTGGGCTCAGTTCTAAGAGTGTTGGGAGTGAGAGCACAGTAATCCTCTCTTGTTGTATCATTAGCATCATGCTACAGAGCTTAGCATCTCTGAAGACCTGTCAGAAACACACAAGGTGCTTTCACAACACTCACTGCTGCTCTGTGGGTATTTCCACAATCTGCTTCTAAAAACAGATTCTGTCTACTGCACAATCGCATTCTTGAATTGCTCTACAAGTTGCAACTCTATCTACTAACCCTTGGACGATTGCCAGAAATGGCTTATGTCCTTGCTTATATTGTAAACGCAACAATGGAAAGAAACATTGATAATAAAACCTTTACATTTTGGTTCGTGGATTAAATATTTGATATTCATCTAGATAGATAGAGGAATCTAGAGTATTTTTAACAACCTTTCGTTTGTTAGACTTCCAGACAAACGATGGCTCAGCTGTGTGACTCAAACGTGAGGCTACATGAGACTGAGAGGCACAAAGTGGGTCTGAGGAAGCCCATGTTCCAGTAGAGAGCTCTGACAGAGCCGGTAACTAGTCATGATATGCTGGTTAACACCACCCACAGCACACACTGCAACATCTGTGTACACAAACACTAAAGTATATAACAAGTGCTCCCAACGTCAAATCAAATATAAGGGCCTTTAGATATGATGACGTCCGACTACTTCTGTTCACCCAACAAGCTTCAATTTCTGCCAAACTGTACCATTTGATCTCCAGTGATGTTTAAGGGTGGCAATATAAATCTACAGTGCTGTAAACCAGTCCATCTGTATACATCTGATGATTCACATATCACTGTGTGGTGAAACAGTGTGACCCAACACACTGCAGCCTGGCGCTGTGCAGTAACACTGGCCAAGTACAAGTCCTAACAAGGGAATGAAACATCCAGAGAGCAAACACACTGTCATCTCACATCGCCGTGCAACACACCCTCTGCTTTCAGACAAACAGTGAGCACAATGAATTCATATCCGGTGTGACGGAGCCTTACTGTCCAGCCGGGTCTCCTTTCCATCCACTGTACAGATCTTGGTGTAGGAGTCTTCGATGGTGGGGTCGTAGTCCGACACAAAGTAGGACTGTGGGACACAATCAATGTTAAACAAACTGCTGCTGAGGGCACAGCTCACACAGTAGACGATATTTCTTCAATACAGTGTCTCCCAACAAACACCTGGCTCCATCTGGAGTGTCCGTTAGCGAGCGGCCATTTGTTACTGCTGATGGTCGGAAAAAGATGCTGTACATGCATTCAGTAGTGCTACACATATGACTATTCCAGTAAAGAGATTTGTTTCTGTAACCAGAAATAGGACATTTACAATTACTCAAGTAGTGGAAGGACAATTAAGTACACTTTTGAGCAACTTGTCCTTTCCCGGAGTATTTCCATTTCAACTCCACTACATTTACCTGATGGCTATGGTTACTAGAGACTCTACAGGTGTTACACACAGTGTGGTATTGTTAGGATCTGAATACTACTCCCACTTCTGCATGTACTAGAACGACAGTTTACTGCAGTTTCCAAAACAGAGTTGTACCTGTAGCTTCATATGTAACTTATGTTAATGTTGGCTTGTGTTAGCTTGCATCTGCCACAGTCACTGGGTAACAGTGGCTTTCTGAACAATGGCGCCACATGTATAAATGTAGTCAGCAGCAACATAAAGTAGAACATGTGAAGTCAGTTCCCAAAACCTAAAGAAATACTGAGATGGTCCTTAAACTGAACCCACATGGTCAGCTGGGTAGTTAGCCAATTGAAGCAAGTGTGTTGCTGCTGAAAAACAGCTCACACATTAAGAACTAAACGCTGTGGTCATCAGGTCATGACTCAGCTCATAAAGACACGGCACACAGCTGTGTGGAGGCAATGCCACCAGCCAATCACACATGAGGGAAATCTGTGATCTTTTTTTTTACATTCAAGTGCGAAGTGAGAGATTTGACATGTGTTGAGCAGCAGGTTCAGCTGTTCTGAGAACAGTTAAAGACTCCCTCACAATGAACATCATGTCTGCATTCTGCACTGTTACTGTGTAGTTACACACATGTAGCATAACTGTGAGGAAATCAAAGCCCATATGATGTTCACTGTGACGTGCAAGTTTCAAGTAGCTTTTCATATGAATAATGTAAATAGGAAGCAGTGTTCAACATCTAACATGCTGTTAAATAGAGCAGAGATGGAGGGAAGGCCTAGCCATGCTGCTGCTCCCTGTTTGAGAGGCTGTATAAATCACTTACCACTACTTCATAGATCAGTAATAACCAATAATCAGGTTAAGATAAATCCTCCTAACACTTTGCGTTGCCTTTTGAGCTCTTTGGTTCATCAGGACAACCGTGTGACCTCTCACCTTATGAATGTATTTATTAATCAATGTTCACATGTTCAATTCAAGACTGGATCGTTGTGATCGATACTTCATGTTCCTACAGTACGACCTGATCACTGTGGCTCCTGTAGACATTAACATGACTATTAATGAATCACCAGCCGGAGAGTTTTCATAACCCTGCAAAATATGTTTCTCATGAACAGCCAGTGATGTATAGAGCGTCAGTGAGTGATCTATACAATAATAAAGTCATACAACTGTGGCTCTATAGTACAGTAATAACACAGTAATAACACAGATGTAGTAGAGAGACCGTACATGGATGAACTGGAGTACAGTAATAACACAGTAATAACACAGATGTAATAGAGAGGCCATACATGGATGAACTGGAGTACAGTAATAACACAGATGTAGTAGAGAGGCCGTACATGGATGAACTGGAGTACAGTAATAACACAGTAATAACACAGGTGTAGTAGAGAGACCATACCTGGATGAACTGGATGGTCAGTGCGCTCTTCCCCACCCCTCCTCCTCCCACCACCACCAGTTTGAATCGTTCCTCTTCTCCACTCATACTGGTTTGGAACTGGGATTCTTACGGATCAAAAACCTCCCAGGGCCTGAGCTAAAGCCAACCCGAGCCTCGACAAAAGCCAAAGTAAAGTAGTCAAGCAGATCCGCCGGTTTACGTCGATGTTAGCAGAAGACACCAGCACGGACGATTTGATCGGTGCAGCTTCAAACGGAAACTTTACTCATTTTTTCTACAACGAGGTCTTCGAAACACAACCAGACCTGACGACCAAAGTCCCGCCGGAGCTCCGCTGTCCATCCGCCAAAGCAACAAGTAAAGAGTCCAGCAGCAGCGTGTGTCTCTGGGGCTTCTCTTCTCTTCTTTCTGCTCTCTTCTCCTCGGCCTCCGGGCAGCTTGTGGGGGCGGAACTGCTTCCTCTTTTCTTTTTCCTCAAGAAACTACAGCAGCTCGCGCACTAATGTTCTAACTCTAGATAGACACACACACACACACACACAGGTCGATGTATCGGTGTGTCACAAAAGACACGATGGAGCACCAACGTTACACACACTTCAGCTTTCTCTCATTAATACTGAAACCGAGCAGAACCAATTCCACTTTCATGTGTCCGTGTCCTTATTTGGTCATCTGGAGGGGCCTACCGTTACCTTTCCGTGACATCATGTAAAACCTACTGGCCCGCGCAAGATGTAAAAGCAGCACGAGGTTGGAAGTATTTCACTGCACTTATGGTTATCAATAATTATATTTAATTTGTTATTAAACAGACGTTGCCTCGTTGATTAACAATAAGAATAAAGTTCACAACAGTCGGTTAACAAGACGACAACTTCTTCATGGTAAACTTAAAATGGATTCTTCTGTCATCTCCTATCCCTCTCGAGCACGACGCCATTGTGTTTCAGTCCACATGTGGAATGTGAGCCCTCAGGCAGCAGCACATACCTCACCTTTCTACGTGGACACGTGACCCACACAATCTAATCCAGTCCCAGTTCACCTGGAGCCCATAAAACATGGAGGCACAGTGAGATCCACATCCAATAAATACACAATACATACATACATTTGATTACTAAATTAATGTTGCCATTCTGATCGATATTGATACTTCACTTTTTGACATATTGTGATGAAACGTGTTTTGTTATGGCTGATAATAAAAATAAGAGTTTAATACACTGCACGAGTCATAGAAAGTATTACCAAATATTCACATCCAACATTTTCATTTTTAGTTTTATATACCAGCTGTCATTGAGGAATCCGTTTAGCACAGATTCATGTTATTGCCTCATTAACCTGCTGTCAGTGCCTTCTGCCCTCCAATACAACCCTGAAACAAACACTTATGGGAATCACTTTCATTCCTAAATGAAATAAGATACTCAAAAATGAAATTCACAGACAAACCTGCAGCTGCACTGCGCCTGTTAAACTACTGAACAAAGCATTGAACCTAAATGCTGACCCCTGGTGTACAGTATCCCTCTGCTGCAATATCATGTGGGTTATTGGTTTGCGTCGTTGTCATCAGATTCAAGTTAACACCAATTCATTCAGGAAGATGTACAATGTACGCACAATATCAGCTACAATAATGGAAGTACTACACTTAGACAGGAACCCTTCTTCCAGGGCCACTCGATGGAGGTAATGAAGGAGGATCCACCATAAGGCCCTCACTGCAGGTGACATCGTGCTTTAGTGATACATATCCCCAAACACATTCTCAATGAAATGAGTAAGAACCACTCACAGTAAGTGTGGCGCTGATGGGCCCTTGGGGTTTTAGTTACTCATTTTGATAGCACGCCCTTGATTAGTGTCTAAAATACAGAATTACACAAATTTTACAGAGGAGATGGACCACCGTGCTTTTAACAGGCATTAGGCCCATTATAGAGCCATTACTACACGTGCTACAACTACTTCATTATTTTGCACTTCTGCAAAATGTATTGACCTAGCGATTTAATAGCGATGTATAAATCAATGTTAAGATCTTTGTTATCTAAACTGATGAATGGTTGGTTATCTAGTTTTGGTAAGCAGACCTTGTTCAGATGTGTTTATCATATGAAGAAGCTGACATTGTCTCCATGAGATATAATCAATGAGCATCTTTTCCCATATTAGTAGCAGATCATGTCTTCCAATTCCTCACAGTGGTTTTCATGACAATGGTTAGGAGAATAATCATGATTCTAATACACAGAGATGGGGACAATGGGATGGAGCAGCTCAGTCTTTGAGAGGAATGCTTGATTATGTTCCACCAGAAGAAAGCAAAACATTTAGAAGGGAAATATTGTGAGAAATGCAGCTCTCAGAGAAGATAATGTCCTAATGTGGCCTCCTGTGCACCAAGTATTTGTTTAAGCTGTTAAATACCGGGGTTATCAGAGTGATGAGACCTAAAAACCAGATGGCAATGTTGAGAAGCGCCGCTCAAAACCACTGAGGAAAAAAGCAATAAGACACGGTTGAAATGTCATCTTTAATAATCAGTAAATACATCTTGAACCATTGTGCGAGAAATCTTACGGAATCTTACAAATGTCCAGATAAGCTGACAACTGTCAATGTGTAATAAACAAGATGCATTTGTGTGGGTTTATTGTGTATTGTAAGTATAGTTCTTAAATTCAGCTCTGCAATACATAAATAAATAAATACATAAATAGAAGACCTCCTGTATGTATGACCCACATAGTGTGGTTTATTTCAATTTGACAAACATGCACAGACACAAACAGCCTCCTTCATTCCAGCCCCCTCAGCACCTGTACGGCAGTGCAGGCTGGACAAACACCCCTCCCAGCAGCACCCTCTCCCCCCAGCCCAGCAGCTTGTTGAGAGTGACGCTGAAGGGCGACAGCAGGCCCTGCTCCTTTACCTCTGCTGTGCTGCACTTGCTGTGGGGGGGGCTCTGCTCCCGGCAGGTGTCCTCTGTCTGCCTGTGGCAGCCAGTGTTACTCTGTGTCTTTGCCTCAGGCTTTTCTCCCGTCTCCCTACTGTGGGCGGTTTTGGGCGTGGCCGTGCCTCTTGCTCGCTGCCTGCTGCTTGCTAAGGAGGTAGGGCAGATTTCCACAGGGGTCAAAAAGAGGGTGAGACTTTTTCGTTTCTCTAACAGAGAAGCAGAGCCTGCTGGGAGGTGCAGTTGAGCAGGCTTTGCTGCTGGTCTGACCGGCTCACAGGGGCTTGAAGCTGGAACCTCACATAGCATCTGGACTTGCTGCTGGACTTGATTAAGAGTCAAATGAAGAGTCTGAAGTTTCCCTGAAACCTGCTGGTTCCCATTCCCATCTAAATGTGAGTGTCTTTGCTGTGTTGTGCTGTCTGTGTGGTAGGAATTCTCTCTCTGTGTCTGCTTGATCTCTGCTGAGTCGCTGGTCACACTGTCGGCCTGAGTATTCAAGTTGCGACTGATGTGCGCTTGGTTAACGCCGTCATTGATGGATGGCAGATGATTGTGCAGCTGCTGCATGAGGAGGTCGCCACCAGAGTCCTTCTGGCTCAGAGTGCCCTGGAAGTGCTGCAGCTGACCCAGGAAGTTGAAGTTTGGGGAAATAGAGGGCCGGCGCTCTTTCACAAACCTTACAAGGGGACAGACAGGATGTGGGTTAGGGCTATTCTTCAACAGCTCACGCAGCTCTGGTTGGTGTTCCACACTTTGACATGACACAAACAAATAGACAGAACAATTACAACCACACTATGCAACATGTAGAAAAGAAAAATAGGTAATGACACTTGTTTGAAGTTGAGTGGAATAGGTATATTGGTGTTGGCAAGTGTTCGTATTCTTTGTTATCTAAACTGATGAATGGTTGGTTATCTAGTTTTGGTAAGCAGACCTTGTTCAGATGTGTTTATCATATGAAGAAGCTGACATTGTCTCCATGAGATATAATCAATGAGCATCTTTTCCCATATTAGTAGCAGATCATGTCTTCCAATTCCTCACAGTGGTTTTCATGACAATGGTTAGGACAATAATCATGATTCTAATCATGATTATTGTCCTCACAGAGATGGGGACAATGGGATGGAGCAGCTCAGTCTTTGAGAGGAATGCTTGATTATGTTCCACCAGAAACAGGCCAAATCCACAAGTCGTGGAATTAGTCATCTGTGGTTTTAAGAGTACACTGAACATACTGGTGAGTCACTTTATTCCATTTTGTACATACTTTGTTGTGTGAGATGTGAATTCTAAGTATATGGTCATCTCCAACTGGCTAAATGTATTGGTATCTTGTTCATTTTGGCAGTAGGATTTTACCATATTGGAGTGTATTTGCATGGAGAATAATAATAATAATAATAATACATTTTATTTATATAGTGCTTTAAAAGGCACTCAAAGACACTTTACATGGTAAAAACAGAAACAATAAAAACATTTATAATAAGAACAAAATCTATGACATAACAGTAAGAAAGAAAAAAAACACGAAAAGAAAGAAAGAATGTCTGAGGTGTTGGGGCAGGGAGTTCCAGAGGGAGTGGGCAGCAACAAGAACGCCCTGAGTTGTGTTGATATTTTTATAACTCTCCACCAAACTGCCAAATGTGCTACTATTTAAAGCAGGTGTGGTTTTTGATAGTGTAAATGCTCGAGTCAGAAACAGAAAGTTATTTGCAGACTGTTATATTGGTATATGTATTGCCTGGGTGGTTGTAATTCTTCCAGTTAATAATCTACTTTATTTGAGTGGCTATGTAATAGATGTGGAAATGAGATGCATCTAAGCCTCCTTGTTTCCTGCTTTCCTGTAAAGTATCATTTCTCCAGTAGAATTTAGATATAGTTGATTGGTTGAAGTAGAATAGATTAGATTCTCGTAAAAATTGTCATTTTAACTGTTGCAATTCTGCCAATGAGGGGAGTGAAGTAAGGAAGTGCAGTTAAGTTGGAACAAGTGATAGCTTTGGAGAGATGTTGACAGCCAGACATCTAATCTTCACAAAGCTGGAAGAGAAAAAGGTGTGAGGACTGTTCATTCCATTTCTCTTTGTTAGAGGGACAGTTTATGAAGTAATTACTCTAAAGCAACAGCAGCACATCGTCTACGTATCGGGTAATTGTATGTTGTGTTACCAAGCTGAACTACTGGGTTGAGGTTTTGGCAAACAACACAAGCAAGTGCTTCAATGAATATTGGAAATTGAATCTTGATGTCATGACTGTGGCCAAAGAAGATGTAAATAAAGTCATCGTCCAATTCATAAATCTATCAACTAAAAACCTGTTGTAGGGTCGTGAATATGATTTTGTCAAAGGCTTTTCCTGCGTTGAGTGATCAATTCTATGTGGGATGACAGTTATTGTGGCCAGGGCTTTTCTAATGATTTTAATGTCTTTGTTTAGGAGTAATATTGGGTGATAATTAGTCTTTTCCTGGTTTCAGATGGACGTGTATGCTTGCAGTATTCATATATTTTTTTCACTGTTTTTTTCTGCTACCATTCTGAGAAATAAAGGGAAGAGTATTGTTCAAAACAGGCTCCGGTGCCTTAATATTTGGCATTTATTCATCAATGTTCAAGTTCAGTTAGAAAAGAGTTGATGTCACTTACACTCGGATTGTAATTGGATCTGTTTGGTCCTTGCTAGAAATGTTGCTGTTTTGTTACACTATTCAAAGTTATTGTATCTCAGCTTTTGTAAAATGAGCTCAGATGGAATCTGTATTTTCACAGGTCATTTTATTTTCCTGCGGGATCTTTGGAATGAGCATCTACTTTTTTAAATATTTGTTGTAAATGGTGGTCTAGTTCATTACCTTTTCTTGTGGGAAGAGGAAGAGCTCTGTGCATTTGAGCTTCCTGGGGAATCTTTCAGTTCCATAAAGGATGCCCACTCTTGTTTGATGAATGTGTTTAACTCAGTATTTGTGATGTGTTCAAACGCCATCTACTGACTGGTCGATGGAGGTAATTGTCATTTAATTTGAAATACTGGAACGTGGTCACTGATAACAATGAGATGGTTGTTTTGTATCAGTGATCTGTGGTATCAATGAATTACTGGTAAGAAAGAAATCTATACAGGAATAGAAATGGTGCGTGTGTGAGAAATATGTAAATTCCTTTTTCTCTGGATGTTTTATGAGCCAACCATCACAGAGGCTAAAGTGATTCACGTGTTCGATTGTGTTTGAAGCCTGTGAAAGCTGAGATCTGCCAGTATAATTTGACTTGTGCTGTCAGACTTAATGACGTATTAAGTATAATAATAATGATATATGAAGGTAGCCACCTAGCATTACATTAGTTAGTGAAAAATAAATAAAAGTAGCAAGTGTTCAGTTAGCATTGAAAAGGGAAAACTATGGCATTGATTACTTGTGTTGGCATGGAAAAAAGGCTCCAATAAAAAAATCAAACTAAAAATTATAAAACTATTTTATTCCACAATATATGTTTTGCATTCTGGTAAGTTTTTCAATGACAATTTTCCAATTTTTCAGTCAGAAAGAACACAGTTGGTGTTTGGGAGTTTCAGGTGAACTTGTGGAAACCACGGTTGTATGCTAAGTGTCACGTAGAGGCTTCCAGAAGATGTGGTATGCAGGTTAAATGTACGCTCTCTACACCAAAGTGGTGACAGAGAGTTGAAACTGAAAACCACTGTCTGACAAAAACTGTCAGTCTAAAAATAAACTGACAGTGAAAAGAAGAGTGACATAAAGAAAAAAATCAGAAGATTGTTATTTAAAAACACATCAGAATACAAACAGTTATTTTGATTGCCTATGTTTTGTTTTTCAGAGCCAATACAACTTTTTCAATGCCAATGATTCCTTTTTCAGTTCAGGTTGTGTTTTCAGCGAAAGAAAAGGTTCAATGCCTGTATTATGTAGCGACTGTCCTGGCTCCAGAAATGTGTTATGCTGCAGGACTGGGTCAATCAGTTGTAACTACGGTGAATTCAAACTGGCTTCAAACGGTACAGCGCTTGACAGACCTTCTTTAATTCTTTTCTCTTATTAAAATACGGCTACTGTTTCGTCAAAATGGAAAATCAAAATCATATTTTCATCAAATTTAATGAAAATCTCGCTCTCTCCGTCTTTCTTTCTTAATCCAACCGGTCGAGGCAGAAGGACGGCCAAGCAGGACCAGGTCCTGCTCCAGCTGTCTACCTGTTAAAGAGCAGTTTCTCTTTGCTACGGCCACTGTGAATACCAGCACAGCTCAGATCCGGCTGCAGTCTGAATGTACCGGTACAGGTATGAAGCCGTACCTGTAGGCGTGGTCCAGGTCCATTCCCAGTCTGTACATGATGTAGGCTACAGCCAGAGCCGGGGAGCGAGAGATTCCTGCTGCACAGTGAACCAGCACGGAGTCACCAGAGGACATGGCTGCATCTGAGCACACAGAGACAGTCAGTTCAACAGCACGGTGAGAAACAAGCAGCAGTTAACCATTGTTCAAATGCACCGGTTACATCAGGCATGTCCAAAGTCCGACCCGCAGGCCAATCACGGCCCGAGGTCAGATTTTATGGCCCGCACCTTCTGTCTTAAAATGCATTATGTATGGCCCGCCAGCACAGTCAAAACAGAATGAATAAATCATACAAATTCAACATGCAATTCCTCTTTTTACCTCATGGTGGCAGCACCACTCTGTAACTGTCTGGCTGTTTGAAATTGGCTCTGACCCTTGACCTGTCATGTTACGGCAAGTAAAAAAAGGAAAGTCGATAACGAGGGCCGCCGCTTCCAGGAGAGGTGGAGATCGCAATATTTTTTTCACCGAAAACCGAAACAACTGTGTCTGCCTAATTAGTCATGAGACTGTTGCCTTGTTTAAGCAATATAATGTAAAGAGACACCACGACACCAAACATGCTAATGCTACAACAAGCTATCAGAGAGCGACCGTGCTAGAAAAGTGAAGCAACTCCAAGATAACTTGGCCACACAGCAGCGGCCCTTTTCACATGAAAACATCATCAAAGTAAGCTACCAAGTGGCTATGTTAATTGCTAAACATGACAAACCTTTTACGGAAGGTAAGTTTATCAAAGACTGTGTTATGAAAATAGCAGAAAACATTTGCCCCAAGAAGAAGACAGAGTTTGCTAATGTTTGCCTGGCTCGTAACACTGAAGCGCCATCATCATAAAATAATGTCAGCAGGGACTGTTGGCCCTTGGGCATTTTCACATTATCAAATCTGGCCCTCTTTGAAAAAAGTTTGGACACCCCTGGGTTACATCAATATCATCCATTTTTGTATATGTGTATATAAGTTCTGTGGGGAAACTGGACTGTTATTTGTATTGGAAATATATGTATTAGAAATTGGAGGACATCAGGTCGTTAAGATGGTGGCTGTTTTTGCTGAATGCTGTAGGAGGGTGAGTGAGGGTGCTGACCGATGAAGTGCAGAGCCTGTGGGATCCAGGGCAGCAGGTCGTCCCACAGGGAGTCATCAATGGGGATGCGAAGGTATCTGGAGTGAGGCAGAAAGGATGGCTGGGGGCTGCAGCGACTCACACTCAGCACATAGGAGATACCCAGAGAGGCCAGCCGGTCCTGCGCGCACACGCACGCGCACACACACACACACACACACACACACACACACGCACACACAATAGAGTGAAATATTGAAATATTTGCACTTTCCATGAAAAGGAAAGCAGACTATATTTTCTCTCTGTGGAGTGTCCAGCCTTATTTAGGATCCTTTGTCTCTTGAGGTCTTTACAGTCAGTCTACTGTCATATTTCAGAAAGACACTTTAGTATTCCTCAATGGTGAAACGTTCAGAAGCAGATACTGTACGTGTTACTCCATCACTCAGATGTTTAATTAGCAGAAGCAGATGTTATATCAGGATCAGTGTCTAAAATGAAAATTCAACTTTCCAACTGTATATAAAGAAGTTCTAATTAGCTCCACCGCGTTTTACACATCACATGCGCATTTGTAATAATCATACAATAATATCATAAAAGCCCACGGACTTTAGCCACCTTGCCCGGACCAGGGAAACCGGGGCACCCTCCCGGAGCCAGACCCAGGAGGGGAGCTCGTAGGCGAGCGTCTGGTGGCCGGGCCTTTGCCCATGGGGCCCGGTCGGGCTCAGCCCGAATAAATACCATGGAGCAGCCACCCTGTGGACCCACCACCCGCAGGGACAAGCATCGGGGTCGGGTGCTATGCAGACCGGGGGCGGGTCGGGCGGGAGGCCTGGGCATGCCGATCGCCGGCGGCATAGACTAGCTCTAGGGACGTGGAACGTCACCTCGCTAGCGGGGAAAGAGCCGGAGCTGGTGCAGGAGGTGGAGCGATACCAGCTAAAAATAGTTGGACTCATCTCCACACACAGCGTTGGCTCTGGAACCAAGCTCCTGGAGAGAGGTTGGACTCTGTCCTTTTCCGGAGTTGCCCAGGGTGAGAGGCGCGGGGCAGGAGTGGGGATACTCGCGAGCCCCCGGCTGAGTGCCGCTGTGTTGGAGTTCTCCCTTGAGAACGAGAGGGTCGCCTCCATGCGCCTACGGGTTGTGGGGAGCAAGGCTCTGACTGTGGTTTGTGCTTATGCACCAAACAGCAGTTCAGAGTATCCAGCCTTCTTGGAGTCGGTGGGAGGGGTCCTGGAAAGGGCGCCGCCTACCGACTCCATAGTTCTCCTGGGGGACTTCAACGCTCACGTGGGCAATGACGGTGAAACCTGGCGGGGGGTGATTGGGAGGAACGGTTTGCCCGATCTGAACCCGAATGGTGTTTCGTTATTGGACTTCTGTGCTTGCCACGGTTTGGCCATAACGAACACTATGTTCGAACATAAGGTGGCTCATAAGTGTACCTGGTACCAGAACACCTTAGGCCGGAGATCAATGATCGACTTTGTAATCGTATCATTTGATTTGCGGCCGTATGTCTTGGACACTCAGGTGAAGAGAGGAGCAGAGCTGTCAACTGATCACCACCTGGTGGTGAGTTGGATCAGATGGCAGGGGAACCGGTTGGAAAGACCCGGCAAACCCAAACGTGTAGTGAGGGTAAACCGGGAACGTCTGGCGGAGGACCCTGTCCGGGAGGTCTTTAACTCCCACCTCCGGAAGAACTTCTCACACATCCCGAGGGAGGTTGGGGACACGGAATCCGAGTGGACCATGTTCAAAGCCTCTATTGTGGACGCGGCCACTAGGAGCTGTGGCCGGAAGGTCATCAGTGCCTGTCGTGGCGGCAACCCGAGAACCCGGTGGTGGACACCGGAGGTGAGGGAAGCCGTCAAGCTGAAGAAGGAGACCTTCAAGGCCTGGTTGGCCCAGGGGTCTCCTGAAGCAGCCGACAGGTACCGGCAGGCCAGAAGGGCTGCAGCTGCGGTGGTCGCGAATGCTAAAACTCGGGCATGGGAGGAGTTTTGGGAGGTCATGGAGAAGGACTTTCAGTTGGCCTCAAGTAGGTTCTGGCAAACCATCCGACGGCTCAGGAAGGGAAAGCAGGGCTTACCCCAGGC
>NW_022280086.1:850197-856377 GCF_004355925.1 Anarrhichthys ocellatus | reverse complement strand
CGGGATCAGTGCCCATGGAATGGCAGACCGGGATGGTGGTTTCCATCTTCAAAAAGGGGAACCAGAGAGTGTGCTCGAACTACCGGGGTATCACACTACTCAGCCTCCCAGGGAAGGCTTATGCCAGGGTGCTGGAAAGGAGGCTCCGACTGCTTGTTGAACCTCAGATTCAAGAGGAGCAGTGCGGATTCCGTCCCGGCCGTGGAACAGTGGACCAGCTCTTTACCCTCGCAAGACTACTGGAGGGGCTCTGGGAGTTTGCCCAACCAGTCTACATGTGCTTTGTGGACTTGGAGAAGGCTTTCGACCGGGTCCCTTGGGGGGTCTTGTGGGGGGTGCTGCGGGAGTATGGGGTGCCGGACCCGTTACAACGGGCGAACCGGTCTCTGTACGACTGCAGTAGGAGCTGTGTCCACATTCTCGGCAATAAGTCAGACACGTTCCTGGTGGGTGTTGGCCTCCGCCAGGGCTGCCCTTTGTCACCGGTCCTGTTCGTGATTTTCATGGACAGGATATCTAGGCGCAGCCTGGGGGCGGAGAACGTCAGTTTTGGGGGTCTCGGGATCGCCTCTCTGCTGTTTGCAGATGATGTGGTCCTGTTAGCCTCCTCTGATCATGACCTCCAGCATTCACTGGGGCGGTTTGCAGCCGAGTGTGAAGCGGCGGGGATGAGAGTTAGCAACTCCATGGTTCTCTGCCGGAAACCGGTGGATTGCTCCCTCCAGGTGGGGACGGAGTGCCTACCTCAAGCGAAGGAGTTTAAGTATCTCGGGGTCTTGTTCACGAGTGAGGGTAAGATGGAGCGGGAGATCGACAGACGGATCGGTGCGGCTGCAGCAGTAAAGCAGGCGCTGCAGCGGACCGTCTTGGTGAGGAGGGAGCTGAGCCGGAAGGCAAAGCTCTCAATTTACCACTCGGTCTACGTTCCTACCCTCACCTATGGTCACGAACTCTGGGTCGTGACCGAAAGGACAAGGTCGCGGCTACAAGCGGCCGAAATGAGCTTCCTCCGTAGGGTGGCCGGGCTCAGCCTTAGAGATAGGGTAAGGAGCTCGGTCATCAGGAGGGAACTTGGAGTCAAGCCGCTACTCCTTCGCGTCGAAAGGAGTCAGCTGAGGTGGTTCGGGCATCTAATTAGGATGCCTCCTGGACGCCTCCCACTGGAGGTTTTCCAGGCACGTCCAACTGGGAAGAGACCCCGGGGAAGACCCAGAACACGCTGGAGGGATTACATCTCCCAGCTGGCCTGGGAATACCTCGGGATCCCCCAGAATGAGCTGGAACATGTTGCCGGTGAGAGGGAGGTCTGGGTTGGCCTGCTTGGCCTGCTGCCACCGCGACCCGACCCCGGATAAGCGGAGGAAAATGGATGGATGGAATATCATAATATGCTGCATGATACTTTGAATGAGGTTGTATCAATACAACTATAATTAAAGTAAAACTTGGAATGCTGTCTGCTTACATAGTAGAATTGATACCTTTACGGTAAAGGATGTAAAGGACGTCTCACCTGCGTCAAGTCGCTCTCCGCTCCGAGGTAGAGCCGCGGGAGGATGACGGACAGCGGAGGCCGCTCCGCCTCTGTCTCCCGGGACCAGACCATATCTGCAGCACAACACGCACTACGTTTAATACATTTAAAACCTGGAGACTTTTGTCTCGCAACTTTGATGACATAAGACCATGTTGAATTGTTCTATGAAGAGGCAGTAAAAAGAGTGACTGTTAACATCTGGAGCTACTTTTCCTGATGTCAGCAGAGACTCCAGCTGAGAGAATATGCAGATTAATATGCAGTTACTCTTTTCTTCTCACGCACAGCGGCGATGCTACTCGTTTCATATTACTCACTGTAGGTGTCCCTGTTTCAAATCGCCGACACGTCCTTTTCTTGTAGCAGAAGCCCGGAGCAGGTC
This sequence comes from Anarrhichthys ocellatus, assembly GCF_004355925.1. Classification (NCBI taxonomy): domain Eukaryota; kingdom Metazoa; phylum Chordata; class Actinopteri; order Perciformes; family Anarhichadidae; genus Anarrhichthys; species Anarrhichthys ocellatus. The sequence continues at coordinate 854,458 of NW_022280086.1, read as the reverse complement.
TCGGTCAGCGGTCTGCTTCTCTCGGTCCACCGATGTGCTCTGTTGCCTCCGTCCTCACTCTGCGTCCACAAACTGGCTTCTAAACGATGAGCTCATCCTCTTTTCAACAATAGATCTATGACTGGATGATGTCATCTTTAGCCAATCAGAGCCTTGTCAGACTTCCACACGCGCAGACGCATCTCCGCTGTATCAGCGCGCCGCTCAGCAGAGGTGGAGAAGAAGCAGCCCGTCAGCCTCCAGCCGAGAGTGGCGCTAGCAGAGTGGAGCTCACCGACAGCTGCTCATCAACACCACCATTCATGTGCACGTTATGAAAGACCTACCTAATGAAAGGCAGCGTGCATGTCCGCGCGCTCTGCACCACTGATCATCTGATCATCTCAAGCAGTAATGAGAATATTGCAATGAATGATTCACACCTCAACCTGGTAGTACAGAGGAGGCTCAAATCACCACGAACCATCTGAGCATGCTTGTTGATGACGGGGCCTAATTCACGCTGCAGACAGCACTGCGATCTAACCGGGAAAAGACGTATACTAATATGGGAGCAACAGAGCCTAATGTAGCCTGTAAAATAGAAGAGTTAAATTAGAAATGCCTTCTTTATTTCATCTTGGTGTTTGAGTTTGCATAATTTTGGATTCGTGTCTCCAGCAGAACCTATAAAATGTGTGTTCAACAATATCCCTGTATTATTACATTGCTGGGTGTTTGTATTGCTGTTAAATTGAGCCTATAGGTTCCACTGTTTAAACCAAAGAGCATGCTGCATACCTCTGTGGTAGACTAATGGTGTATGTAGTTGATTCAGGGGTTGAACAGCACATGGGATATACTACTAATGCTAATGCTACACAGTGGGCAGTACATGCTCTTCCTCTTTCTTTTCCCTCAGCTTCTCCTTATCTCTCCCCTTCCCTGGCAGAATTATTTATTTAATATTTTTTTAGGTCTAGTTGGTCATTGGCAAGGTAGTCAGACATTAGGTGCATCTCAATGAATTAGAATATCATCGAAAAATGTATTTATTTCATTAATTCAATTCAAAAAGTGAAACTCATAAATTATATCGATTCATTACACACAGGGTGATATATTTCAAGCATTTATTTCTTTTAATTGTGATGATTATGGCTTACAGCTAATGAAAACCCAAGATCCAGTATGTCATAAAATTAGAATATTGTGAATAAGTTCAATATTGTAGACTCATGTCTCATTGACGCCCTCCACAAGGAGGGGAAGCCACAAAAGGTCATTGCTAAAGAAGGTGGCTGTTCACAGAGTGCTGTATCCAAGCATGTTAATGGAAAGTTGAGTGGAAGGAAAAAGTGTGGTCGAAAAAGGTGCACAAGCAACAGGGATAACCGCAGCCTTGTGAAGCAAAGCCCATTCAAGAATTTGGGGGAGATTCATGAGTGGACTGCGGCTGGAATCAGTGCTTCAAGAGCCGCCACACACAGACATATGCGGGACATGGGCTACAACAGTCGCATTGTGTCAAGCCACTCCTGAACCAGAGACAACGTCAACAGCGTCTTACCTGGGCCAAGGAGAAAAAGGACTCAGTGGTCCAAAGTCCTCTTTTCAGATGATGGTTGGGTTAGAGGTTCAGTGTCTTGCTCAGGGGCTCTTCGGCACAGGTACTTGTAGCAGCCAGGATAGAACCGCCGACGTTGCGGTTGCCGGACCAGGGAGTGATTATTACATTACAGTCAGTTAGCAGACGCTTTTATCCTAAGCAACTTACTTTCAGATTATATCACAATTCATACACGTAGGCACAGCTATGGGAGCAATTTTGGGGTTAAGTGTGTCAAGGACACATCGACATGCATCAGTCATAGTGGAGCCGGGGATCGAACCGCCGATCCTCTGAGGGAAGGACGGCCCTGCTCTCCACTTAGCCGTTTGTCATAACGTAATTTGTGAATAAATAGAAATAAGGTTTTCTGAATGCACTCTTTTGATGTACTGATGGGTAAACATTTCCAGAATAATGAAATGTTAGATGTGAAATTTGTTAATAAAATAACTATGGCAAGTTTCGCCTTAAAGCTTTTTAGGCGTCGTCATTTAATAATAATTGTGTTGGAGGACCTCAAACCTAATATCTCCTGGTATCTTTTATTCACTGTAGAAATCCAGAATGTAATGATTGCTGATATCAGTCAATACACACGTGAATAAGGGAAATGCTGGCACTTTTTTCCCCACTTCAAGCACTGCTCATTGCATGTAACTTACCTGTTATATTATGAGAATGATACAGTAATATTACACAGTGCTTTGCAAATCATAAACTGAAACTTCAGGCATTGGCCATTACTTTGATAATTGTTATTTAGTGACTCCCTGTATGCTCCACACAACACTGAGGAACTTTGACGTTCTGTACTTTTCTTCTCAGAAGTTTAAGAATGACTTTAAGTTCCTTTAATGCTGTTGACCACCAACTGTGCATGTGCTGCACTGGAAGACGGTGCTTTCATCTTTGTATCACTGTGAGACAGAGAGATGGCAAGACACAGAGACAGGAGGCGTCATATTGGATATATGGCATAGTTTTACTTTCACATTTTTTCATTACAGAGTAAATCTTAATTCTAAAACAGGTATTGGACAGGTTCTTAACACCGATACATGAGGCTGCATTAGCTAGTGGATACTGCATACACACACACACACACACACACAGAATGACAAAATGACTATGTTTTCCACTACAGAGTTCAATGTCCTGTGATTGCCGTGCAGCCACAGAATGTAATGTGACCATGTATTAGAAATGTCTTTAGGCTTTTTTTTCTTACCTGCTTACAGCCACAGCCAGCCCCACACACACACACACACACACACATATACTGTGTCCCCTGTAGTTGTAATGGACATCTGGGTGTCTTTCATCCTGTCCTCTCCCACATCAGTGCTTGTGCGTGAGAGGAAGCCCAGGGAAGAGTTAGAAAGCTGTGGACGCTTGAATCTAAATATTTTGAGCTTACTGAACATTTACTGTAGTGGTTGTGTACACATCAGATTTGTTTGCACTGGTCTCTTGAATAAATGCTTGGCTGGAGAAGCAGGAATATGAATGTGTATATATGTATATTAGACTGATATCTGTCCAGCCTGGGATGGAACGGGCTCATATATATATCTTGGTTCTGGATTTAGCTGCTGCAGCCACATCTCTTCAGAACATCCCTGCCTGGCTACACAACTGTTCTATCCTTCAGGTGATTGTGGTGCATCCAGGACTCACAGAAGCTTCCCTAAGCTTTTCAATGGCAAGTACCTGGAACCATCTCCCAGGTGGAAGAGACAGACTCATATGGGTATAAAAGTCTCATCCCTGTACCCATCATCTACATAGTGTCCATTCTGTGCCATCCTTCTACTACAGTGGCTTGGTTATGGGAATGTCTCAGAAAGCAATAAAGTAATACACTGGCACGTATTTACATACACATCAATAACAAACGAGTGCACTAGTTCTTTGAAATGAAAGGCTGCCCATTAAAAGGCTTCCACGAGAGGGATCAGGTCATTCAGGGGAGAAGTAAGGTGAATCCCACTAGAGGGTCCCAAAGAGGGTCTCAAAGCCTTAAGTGCATTTTCACAGGGAATGCTTGACGGAAATGAGTGGGCAGAAGTTCTGGACCGCCAGGTCTCACTTCATTAGTGGATCCCAAAAGAACCACAAGAAATCATGGAGGCCTCATACTAGAGTGTGTGTATGAGTGCAATAAACAGCTTCACTCATTCGAGTTCAAGGAATGCTCAACCAATTTAGATTCTCACTCACACTCACACACACACACACACACACACACACACACACACACACACACACACGAGCAGAATGGGACCCCTAGCACAACCATGGGACACACACACACACACACACACACACACACACCTGGCCACACAAGCTCCAGCTACACAGGTAAACACAACAAAAACAAGAATTTAGCATCATGTTAATAAACAAGTACAAGATGAACTGGAATCAGTATCTGGGACAAGTATAATGACAATAATATTGCCGCTGCTGCTAGCAGGTGCTGCTTTTTCCCTTATGTAGGTTACACCTTTTTTTACTCAAAGATTCTTTGTTGGGAGGGAGGAGGAGGGACAAGAGGGCTCCAGGGAGAGGTCGCTGGTGGGGATGGTGGGAGGACTGGTTACGGTGCAGGTCTGGACTCTAGAACTGTTGGGCCAGCAGGTCGCAGAGACGCATGGACACAGAGTCCTT
>NW_022280086.1:842697-847697 GCF_004355925.1 Anarrhichthys ocellatus | reverse complement strand
TGGTGACGGGCAGCTTGAGGCTCAGGTTCTGCAGAGCTCCTCCATACCTGAACATAATAACACATACACACTGCAGGTCTACACATCCTTTATGATTTTGTCTGACACACTGACAGCACACAGACAGACAACACAGAGCGGTCAAAGTGAGCTGACGTTTGGATTTCAATGCACGTCTGTTTGTGCCGTTATGGTACCAGTACCTGGAGCGGCCAAAAAGGAGGAAGAAAATTCACTTTACAGGAATGTCCGTCTCATAAACTAAATAGATCAAAGATTTTCACCAGAGGTTTGCTGAAAACCACTTCAGGATGACCCTGATTGTGACCATGTCAAATCTGAAGTCATTTCACCTTACAGTTTAGGAGAAAATTAAAGGGAAAGTCGGTAACAAATAAAATCCTTTACAATTTTTCTTCAGATATTTAAAAAAAAAAATGTAGAATGTATGTTGAAAGTATGGCAGCTCAGACTTTAGACCTTTAACGACTTGAGCATTTTTTTGTATTTTTTTGACTTGTATTTTTGTTCCTTAAAGTAAGGCATTGGAAAAAGTGTTGAAACATCAAATCATTTCAAATGATACTGAGCCCTCCAAAGCTGCCTGATTTGAGAGTGAAAGAAAACTGAATCAAACTCCTTGCGATTGAGTCTCAATCTGTAGTTTTTCATCAGGACTGGGCTGGTTGTTGGAGCTTACCTGAACTTGATGTTGAGCAGCGGGGCTTCAGAGAAGTCAGTCAGACACTCTATGTTGAGGACCTGTTGGATCTGGGCTCCACCCTCTACCAGTGGTTCCACTGGTTTGGTCTGAACGTTGAGCTGTGGCTGGTTGTCAAGGGCCATCAGGATAGCACACAGACTGGCAAGTATAAGTTCATTACACAGTGTTACTATGATGCAGCATGTTCTTCCTACTGTTTTCTGCTGATGATTTAAATTTTACATCCTATTTAAATATGGAACTGTTTACATTTGTATTGCCAATGGGCAAAACGGATCATAATGTGATGTTAGACCTTTCCCAACTTTCTTGGTTGCCTATAACAGCCTGTAGACTGATTTCCAGGAAAATCCAAAGGATGCGATGTTTATGTGCTGTCCCAAGTGCCTTAACTCTCTTCAGCTCCCCTACAGCGCCGAAAGCATGCAACACTAGCTAACAGTTAGCTTAGAAATGGAGTCTTTAACATCAACAAACGTGGCACATTGGCGGTGGCCCGAGATAGACCTTCAGTAGCGGCTGTAGCAAATTCACATTCAGCCAGATCCAGATCCCAGACTACGGTTTGAGCTGGTTGAAGTCAAGTTGCTACAGCGGGTAACTGAAGATCCGTCTCTGGCGAAACATTGCTGCACAGAAAGGATATGAGACTGCAGCTCCCCAGGACAGCTGACTGTGGTGGTGAAGCTGGCAAACTGCACCGACGTCTTGTTCCCGTAGAATAAGTACATCCTCCCTGAAAGAGAGACTCATTCTGTTTAGAACATGGCTTGTGGTTTATGGAGTACTGAGAAGAAATATATCAAATATCAACACAGCAGTTCACACCCATTAACAAACGGAAACAAACCACTCAATAATCAATGCTTGTTCTCCATTTGGTCACGGCAGCATGCTGTTTGTTATGTAGACGTGAGGTCGGGAAATCCAGTGGAATGGAGCCCAAAAGACACGTCTCTTCTTTCTACCACCCCCACCTGCATGGACCTATTCTCACTGGTATATACAAAACAGCAGCTTGTGTAGTGTGGACAGAACAGGATCTGATGACTGGGCTTAACTCGTGCCAAACCATGGCCATGTGTCAATAAGACCCGCCGGGCCGTGCCTGCTTTTCTGTGAAGACAACTCACCTAGATTCTGACGATACTCTGACTTGATGCCAATCTGTAGCAGCTGATTCTCAAACAGAACCCCGTTGTTCTTGCACACAAACCTGTAGGATGAAGGCATTTCAAGGGTTGGTCATCAACACTGAGATATGCCTCAACAGTTGTTCCATCATTTCCAGAAAATAAAAACCTTTGATATCAATAATATATAAGTACAAGCTAAATAGTGTTTGCTCTAGTCTTAGCAGGTCTTGGTTGCTGTGCGGTGTAAATGGCAGAGTGTCTGCAACTTTTATAAAGTGACTTGTTGTATTCAGAACTCTTTTTTCCACACCGTTATGAATAATTATGCATATAAAGCTAAGTTACCCCAGCCCAACAGCACAAACAAAATGTTTGACATTTTGTCAATTGTCTTGAAAAAGTAGCTAAACTGCCACTAGTTACCATTAAAACTTCAACTTGAAGGAGGAGCCAAGTGAAAAGTTGGCGTCAGTTAGTACTTGTAGCCACTCAACACAGCCAGAAGTTTCAGTTAAACAATAAATGATCTATGTGCTGCTGTCTTGTGTTGAGCCAGTGACCCAGTTATGCTATTACTATGGATGCTCTGATCATCTGATAGTAATATTTCATTATTGTACAATACAGTACAAAGTCCAACTTGGAAAACAGCATGGCTAACGCGGACAAGTGGCAGATTTTGCAGTCTCTAACGCAACCTTTCTTTAAAACAGGAACCCAGCACCAAAACTCAAACCATTGGCTTACACACAGAGAAAAACCTTACTTGTTAAGAAGTTCGTCTGCTTCAGACAGAAGAGTAGCAGGATCCTCAGAGGGAGGAGCAGAGCTGAGAGACCCCAGGACAGAGCAGAAATGAGATGAAACAGCCATCCATTCAACACAGGATACAGCAATGGTGTGACAGAGATGGATTAAGAGAAACAGGAGAGAAGAAGAAAGAAGGATAAAACGCAGAGGTGGTTAGTAAAAGCAGTTTGTACAAAATCGATATTATAACACAATGAAAGGGATCTGCTGGGTAAGTTACATTGTATAATAAATACTCATCCAGTGCAGTCAGAACGTATTGAGACAATTTATATTGTTTTGGTGCTATACTCAAGAACAAATGAAACAATAGGTATGGCTTTGATTTGACAGTGTTTACATCCAGACTGGGTGAAGACGGCATAGTCCTACTACACAGTTGAAAATTGGGGCAACAGCATACAACATACGCTACAGCTCATACAGTTAGCATGCAGGAAGGGTTTTAACAACCTCAAAGACATTTTGTCTGAAAGTCACTGGTTCATTTGAAATCAGAGTACAGAGCTCAAACAAGAGAAAATGATTCACTGTCCAAATGTGTACAGACTGCACTCTGTCAGACACTGTTCACATCTTAAAAGCACATACGTAGTCTACACAGAGCTTGATGCCATGAACACTGTTGGTGAAAAGAATTGTGGTTTTCGTGTGCACAGCATAAGAGCTGCAGTACATAACTGAGCTTTTGTTTTGGGTTTTAAGTTTGCAGCAAATCGCATTTGTTGAGCATTTACAATGTACTTGTGTAGATGTCCAATAACAGCATGTCTAATGTCCTACCAGAAGTGAGGTACTAGTCAGTCCAAATTATAAAAAAACTGAGTAGTAATGCCAGAAATAAATATATTTGTATATTGAAATATCTCAAAAAGCTAAGTTGAGGTGACAAGTTGGTGTATCGATAAAAGCAAAATGTGACAAATTGAAGTGAAAACAGTGATAGCAAATAAACTGAGAGACTGAAAATAGAGGCTGCACCTTCCTCCAATGAAAACACAAATGTCACATTTGCAACTCGTTTTCTAGATTTAATTAAGATTTGACTGGAGCTCTGTTAATGACGTCATCTCATTGCACCTTATAGAAAATGAGTTATGTCGATGCATTCAACTCCTAATATTCACATATTAGTGGGCAGAAACACAGTTTGCACTGCATTTAGAGGGAAACCTGTGTTAGTGACTCAGGAAATGATGCCCTCTGGTGGCAGCAGAGCCTGAGCGCTTTCTCCTACTTGTGAGGGCTCTGGAGTGAAACAGAAGAGTGGGCTCACTGTTCAACGTGCACCAAGTTGCATCAACACTTTCAGTGCACTTTATGTGATTTGACAATTAAAACCTTTTCCTCAGAGAAACACAGTGTACAGCTAAATCCATAGTGTGGTATCTTAATTATAGTGCTCATATCATTATAGTACCATAACTTACATCGTCAGTGACTCGAGTAGTTCAGGCTATTTTCTAAGATAAGTTTGATAGAAAGACGGTCAGTCTACTGCTGTGGGAATGTTGTCATACGTTACACTGTGATGACGTCCAATAATCAGCTCCCACTATCACCCACTGTGCTGCTTTCTCACATTGAGTGTTAGTGTAGATGCAGCGCTGTCCAAAGCACTGACACGGACAACAGACACTTTCTTACACTGCTTGCTTTTCATGGTTGTAATTTGAATTTTAAATTCCATTTACTCCCCACATGGAGAGGCAGGAAGTGGGTATGAGAGAGCGGGGGCGAGAGGGAAAGAGAGCGGGAGAGAGGGCGGGAGAGAGAGAGAGAGGGAAAGAGAGCGGGAGAGAGGGCGGGAGAGAGAGAGGGAAAGAGAGCGGGAGTGAGGGCGGGAGAGAGAGAGAGGGAAAGAGAGCGGGAGAGAGAGAGGGAGGGAGACAAGGATATCTAACTATGCACTGACAATGCAGGCAGGATAGATTGTGCTGCAAATGCACACAAACCATACCATAATACAATGGTATTCCATTCATCCAATGTGGTTTTAGTTCTAAAAATCTTGAAAGGCATCAACGTATATGTAGAGCAAGTCAGGTGCTTTTATGTAAACCGAAATGGCTCATGTGCATCAAGCTACCCATTCAGTGTAGTGGATATTACCAATGTCATTTAAAGATAAAAAAAACGTGTCATATTTGCATTTTTCTAGCTACATCTGTAGTTTACTACTGGGCCCTTACTCCGAGTCACCGGAGCCCTCCACCAATAGGGAATCCGAGGTCTCGGTGGGTTCCAGATCTCTGTCAATGTCCAATCACGGTTGAGGACAGGACACACACACACACACACACACACACACACACACACACACACACACA
>NW_022280086.1:797549-842687 GCF_004355925.1 Anarrhichthys ocellatus | reverse complement strand
CACACACACACACACACACACACACACACACACACACACACACACACGGAAATGAAGAGAAAGAGAGGAGAGAAAAAGACGAAAGACAGTCACATACACAGCAAGATAAAAAGAACAGACAAGTGTAGCGGACCTGCCAACCATGAAGAAAAGTCGACACCATTTCCTGGTTTCAGACTGCTGTGGAACTGGACAGCCTGTGCCGAACCAACACCCACTGCCCAACGGTGTTTTCCTCCATTACTTTGACTCAGCACAGCAGCCCCTCCACTGCACACGGATACCTTTCCTCCTTGCTAGGCTTACAACACACTTCTTCTCTGTCACACTCTAAAGAAAGGACTGAATCTGAGAAGGCAATGTATTCCCAATCTTACCTTCCTGAAGAGACTTTCACGGTGATCACCATGACCTCATTACTTTGGCAAGAACTGACCACTTGGTCACAGTGGAGCACAAACGGAACCAAATGATTCCCTGATGTAGCAGTGGCTAGATAGTCAGTTAAGAAGAATTCTACAGGTAAATACATGTAGAGGAAGCCATATCCCTCCTAACATTCCCATACTAGTCTGGCACCAACACATTTTCTATCATTCAGCTCTGGGAAAGACAGGGAACAAGGTAAAGTAAGAGTCTTAAATGGAATTACTAATGCTATTTATATTAGATAGTTAAGCCATGCTATAGCATTACCTATCAAGGGACTTATTGACAGCAATGTGTATCTAACAGGCAGTCTGGATGTTACCATACACACATTATGGCAGGTTTGTTTGGCTGTTATTATATTGCCTTGCATCCTGCTTTTGCTTTGTGTGTCAAAGAACTTTGTAAACTCTGTATTTAAAGGTGCTACATGAATAAAGTTGTTATCCTTAATATCTACTACAAAATACCTCCGAGTATCAACTTGACCTATCAAACACTAACCTAAATACTGACATAAATACTAGTCTAGAACTAGTTTATTTCTGGAAAGCACTGCTACAGAAAAACACAGCTAACTGCAAAGAGAGGAAGGAGGGCGAGGGACAGATTCAAAGTTTTGGAACGGTTATCATATTTTCAATAAGTCATATCAGCATACAGTATCTGACTACGAATGTCTTCAGGTTGACATGTCCATATAAGACAAAGATAGAGCAAAGAAAGACAGAGCCAACAGAGCGACAACCAGCACAGACACATTACAACTAGTTGCATCGTAGTCTAACGGCGCAAACGCACCACAAACGTCACAACTATTTACAATAACAGATTGAGACAGGAACAAAAGTATATGACCAATTCATTCATCTCCATTAGGCTCGAAGACCAGTTTAGCCCAATCCAGTATGAGAGCCACTTTTTGAACAGTCAGTGTCTTTCCTTCTATTTTTGATGTGTCTGGGACGTTTCTGGGCATCAGCAAAGAGCATTTGGACCCCAGGTGGGGATGTAATCATCAGCCCGTTGTCATTCCCGGGTCAATCTCGCCGCTTACAGCGGCTCAAGGTATGTGGCACTCTTTAGTGTCCGATACAAACCCGGCAGTCTCTCTGCTGTGTTCTGCTATGTCGGTCTGTGTCAGTCACTGAGTGTAGACACAGACAGACACAGATGAAGATGAAGCTGGCCTTGGGCTGCAATCATTCAAAATCTGTCACCTTCCTGCAGGTTTGTGAGGTGTGGATGTGTATATTTGTGCTTTGGAACGTTACCAGATGACAAAATACCGTTTTATTCTTCTGGTTCACGACTTTGTTCTCACTAACATCAGTCCCTCTCTTCATTCTCTCTCTAGCTCCCTCGACCACTGCTGCACTCTCTCTCCCGCCCTTTCTTTCTCGCTCATTGAGCCGGAGAGGAGGGACGAATTTTGAGTGCTGTATTGTTAACAACAACCGACAATGTGACTACATACTAAGTATCCGGGTTAGTCATTTGTTTTCAGTAAGCTGGTATCTTAAACGTCATGTCAATGGGAAACTGGTCCCTGTAATTGCTGTGAGGGCAGCAGAACTGTAGAAATCAAAGGCCTTTACTGAACTGTTTTATCCACCTCAGCCTGCTGGTGTTCATTCAGTACAGCTGGCTCTACAGTTTAACACAATCAGATACATATTCCATCAATATGTAGATAAATAGAAGTATGGGACCAGACTTGGTATTGTGAAACGACTCGGGATCATTTCTACAGTAATGCTGTCTCAAGCAAACAGTTTCTCTCCTTTGACAGCAAGACACTTATTAGCAAGCCTTATTGTAGTGCGTCATACTGGACTTTGGCTTACAGTGGATTCTACATCTGTATATCAAGAGATGACTTTTCACCTTAGGAAGCCGTCGTCGTTCACAGCAGCAGAGGGTGCGGCAGGCCCTGCCTCAGAGAACACATCCACCAATAGGCTGCCAGCACTGGTTGGAGCAGCACCAATGGGAGCTGCTGAACGAATCCCTAGAAGGTCTGCGGATGGTGACGGGGTGGACTGGAAAACAAAGGAAACTTGCAGTAGGGCCATGACAATGTGGTATTTTGGTGACAGCTGCTGGTATATATAAAGGCAGCTGGAAGCAATCAAGAAATTCTGTTGATTTGGGAACAAGCCCTTCAGAAAGTCTGCTCACTGCGTTGGAGGCAGCCATGGCTACCGAGTCTGGCCCCCTGTCGCTCCCTCCATTCAACTCCCCGCCCTCCCTTTTGCTATCTTCCAGGTCTGTCACAGACACAGCACCGGGCCCTTTCTTCTTCTTCAGCTTGGCCAAGATGGACGACTCCCTTTCTGGGAAGGGAGGCATCTCCTCCAGTACAGTGGCCTAAGGGAACAGAGAGGACAATCCTGCTGTGGACTTGGACTGAAAGAAATGATGACATGTGGAAATGTAGACCTTTTTACAGTTGTAAACGTAAATATTCCAAGTGTATCCCAGTTCATTTCATGTTGCAGAGTATGTGAATGGCATAAGCTGACAGGAAGTAAACATGGACCGAAGCTGTTTCTAGCTGCCTAGCAAGGCAATTCTGTTATTACTAGTGCTGGGTAAGTTAACGCATTAATTAATTAACGCCGACAATTATTTTACTGCGCCGGCCGGCAGTGAGCGGTGAACAGCCGTTTGTGTGGCGTCTCTTCGGTCTCTTTCTGTTTCCTTCACCTACATTCCCCTGGGTCCTAAGTCCCTCCATGTACAGCTTCTTATCACCCTCTATGTACCAACGTACATTTATAACAAATACCACACATATTACGGTAATCAGTGTTGCCTATGTGTCTGACCAAAATACCAAAAAAAAGCAAAAAAGAAATGATTCATTTAAATCGTTTTTTTTACAGTTTTTAAAGTGTTTTTGTTTGGAATATGTATAATAAGCATATCATTTAGTTATCGCTACTGAGAATTTAACAAACATGAAAAAAAAAAAAACACAGGCTGAATATCTATTATCAGAATCATTATAACTGTATTATAACTGCTACTGTGTAAAGGGAATACTGCTGTTAAAAAGAACCTTATTTGTTTGAAGTGTTTGCAAACCAAATGTTATTGCACTTTTGTTCATATAGCAGTACTTTTAAAATAAAAGTGCGCAGTACATTACTTTTGAATTCATTATTGAACTTTGCGCATAACAATGAGATTAATCGCAAAAACATCATGCGATTAATCGCGATTAAAAATTGTAATCGTAGCCCAGCACTAGTTATAACACAAACCGTCTATTGTATCATTATTACTGCAGCTGAGCTGAGTTTAGTCATCATCAACAGGGTCATCAGAACTAACCAGGACATCAGTACTAGCGATGGAAGAAAGCTTCAGATACTCGACAGCACGCTGCTGCAGCTCCACATCCGAGTTGCGGATCTGGCTGTCACAGCGCAGCACTTCTTGGATAGTGGCCTTGGTCTCTGGGAACAGGTTGATAAACTTGATGTACGCTGACAGCAGCAGGGCGCGAGTCGGAACGGAGCACAGATGGAACTTGGAGTGGAGAAGGTTGAACTGGACCAGGGGGCTGGATGAAAGGACAGCAACGTTACTATTTACCATTTCCAACAGTCAACTTGGAGCCCTGGCAGTTAAAAACCAACATACCTGGAGCGTGGGTCACCAGCAATGAGGTTACCAAACTCTCCCAGGATGTAGCCTCCAACCTTCACCATGTTCTCATGGCAGGCAGGGGCCTGCAAGGCCTGGAAGAGACAATGATTCAACTTACTGTTTCCTAATTCATTCATTACAACAGTGCTAAACGACCAATTGAATCTACCCTTATTCCTCACAAATGCAATTCCTTTGTTTAATACATGCCACGATGGGCAGCAATTCTTCAACTAAGCTACAAGCACTACACCGGGAAATTTCTTTGTAGCATAACATTAAAATCCTACCACCTTATTGAATGTCCTGAGTTTCTTTAATGACTTCATGAGTTTCTTTAAATGACATTTACACCAGTGTGACTGATGAAATCTGTGATTATGGCGACTTCACGGGAGGTTTTAATCCTGCTTTGCTACTGTGTCCAATAGGTCAAGCAGTTTATTGATACAATCTCAAATACAAGTTTCAAACAAATACCCAGTCAACAAACACCATCCTAAACATCCAATTAGTGGACATGGGCACCTTCTGGAAGAATAGCAGGTTAACAGCAACAGCTGCTGTATAACGGACTGACCAGAGCCGTACAGATCAGGTACGGAGGCTCCATTTAGTTACACTGTTGGGCGTTCAAGCTCCATCCAGTAAAAATGAGTATCGTGTGTGGAGTATTGTATTATGTAGTGGTACCTCAAAGACCGTCTTGGCGGCGTAGCCCTGCACATCGTCTCGGTTGATGACGATCTGAATGACGCGATACCACACCTCTTCGCTGACGTAGTCGCCAGCAATGCGGATGAGGTTAAGAATGGTATCCACGTACCAGGAGTAATCCACAGCATACTTCTCTGCAAGTATGGCCACTTTCAGCACCTGAATGAGGAAAGGCACAGCAAATCACTGCTCCATCTGTTGCTGTCATTTTGTGCGAAAAAAAACAAACAATTTTTGGACACTGCTGAATGTGAGACTTAAATTAAGGTTAACTGTTTGGTTTGTCAGAATGAATATGTTTTCTAAACACTGCTGGACGGTTTTTTGATCCTGATTAATTCAGTATACAGCTGGTGGAAACAAACAACCTTCACCAATTCTCACTTGACATTTAGAGAGGAATAGAATGGTAAAAAAGAATATAACATATCGCAAAAACTTGCACGGCACACTCTTAACACCCACCATCTCCTCTCTGATGGAGTAGTCTGCCGTCTCAAGGTAGCTGAGCATCTCGGCTACGATCTGCTTGGCATTGCTGCGATCACACATGGCGTACAGCAGATCAGCTGCCCTCTGTCGAACACTCACATCCCTCTCAGTCTGTAGAGACAGAGAGAGACCAACAGTAACAACATGGAAGAAGCAAATGAGTTAAAGACAGACCTACAGACAACTCTTTAACTATGTGTGCATCGTGCACACAGTCTGGCCAGTATACCAGTTATTATATATAATTAACCATTTAACTGAAAATAAAAACTTTGACCAATTTTTGCATTAAAAGAAGCTGATTCAAAGGAGTCGCATGACTAAAGCCTTACGTGACAAATTGTCAATGTACTCGAATAACTGTCTCCTGGACAAAAGTCCTGTGCTTTGACACATCCACCTCCTCTCCCACCCACCACATTAAAGCGGTGCGTCGGAATCAGACGCCGAGGGGCACTGACCAACTGTCGGTATTTGACGAGTTGGGAGTGAAATGGACCTGGCTGCCTTTGTAAAGTTGATAGACGAAATAAAGTTTGGCCGTCTGCGTTCGGGATCTGTATTGTTTTATAATTCTTTTAAACACAACCTGTTCCGCACAACACAATTGGTTGATGCATTTATTCGCTGTGGGAAAAATAGACCTTGCTCCGGGGAAAAAAAAAATCCTTAGCTTTTTTTGCTGCGTTATATTCGTGTTCTGTGTCAAAGTAATCATGATGAAACATCAAAAACGGAAAAATGCATTGACATGCAAAATAATTGCTCATAAAATGCCACGGAGTAGGTCTATCAACGGGCCTGCAAGGCTTATCTGTGGTTTACTGTCGGGTTTTGCTGTTTGACATACGAGTCGGGATATGACAATGCACCTGCTGGTATCCTGATTATTCATTTTGGAGTAAACAAAGCCTCCGTTATACACAATACATTCCCTCTAGATGTTTTTTAATGGACCACCAACCTTGTTGGAAATTCATTAATTAGGAATAACCCCTTGAAATGTGCCATCTCGTTTTCAAAGGGGGTCTTTAAAGTTCTAACTGCACCTCTGCTGCAAGTGTCCACAACAACACATGCAAACACCGTGGCAGCTGGGAACTCAGTTGCTCATTGCAGTTTGTTACGCCCTTCACCACAACGCCCCGGCATGCAAGGCAATAATGTTGCCAGTAAACAGGTAATGATCAGTTAACAAGGGTCGGCTGTCAGTTAGAATTTCTTTTTGTAACTAGCATCCCTATTATAGTGTATTGTTGTGAAGTGGAAATGTACAGGTAGCACTGTGTAGCCTGGTACAAGTCACACTGCAAAGTGTTCCAAGTGTGAGACACCACCTTGAGGGCGTTGATGACGGTCTCGATGTGCGTCTTGACGGCTTCATGGGAAAACTCGGAGCTGGCCAGAGTGCACATGCTCTCCAGAGCTAGGTAGCGCAGGTTAGTCTCTCTGTGCTGCAGGAACTGGCCCAGCTGATTACAGGCTCGCACCAGCAGGTTTGGCTCACTGTGGAACAGAGACCAAGACTTACTTCACTGGCAGCCGGGAAAAACTCTGTGTCATCAGATCAGTTAGGACTAAGCAAGAACGGCTGAAATTTGAATTCACTGACCACAATAACAAAAATAATTATTATACAGTAAAAGAAAGATCTATAAAATGTATTTTTAACCGTTAGTCATACTGAATTAATGCAACAAGTGTGAACATGCATTTGAAAACCCACCATAACGAACCTGTAAGATTTTAGTTTCATCAACATCAATCCTAATTTGTTTTAAAAACCCTACAATAACTGTCTATCTTTTCTGTATTTTAAATGCCATTTCTTTCCTGACAGACACACATGTGGCCCATCATAATACTCAAGGTCTTCTTTGAATATTTGAATACCTTTTGCTCAGAATACTCACCTGTCATAGTGGATTATCAGTGAGATGGCCTCAAACAAGATAGCATTTTTGGCATTGGAGTGCTGCACCTTCTTGGACTTGGGTGGCTCCTGGGCCTTATTGAGGATGGTCTCCAGACACTCTACCAGCCTGCCTTTGACAGCGCCATCTTCTGGTGGAGGGTAGCACTGCAGCAGGCGCAGCAGTTTGCAAGAGAGCCACGGTGCTGGGACAAAGTAGTAAGTGTAATCCTGTAAATCGGTGGAGGCCGACGACACAATCTGGAGAGACAACAGAATTTTTCTTAGGACATATTATGGCCAGGCTAAACTGAACCCATGCAAGACACTGCTTAACTGTCTTGGCAAAATGCAGCTTACTATATAAAGGAAGCCCAGAAATGAGCAGAATTTACCGTGTCCACTGTAGGAAACATGGGAATCGAGTCAGGTTGCAAATGTTTTTTTGGCTTAAAAATGAATTGTTTTAAAACACTTTTTGACACTGAAGTGCACAAACATCACTCTCTTGGTAATAAGCAAATCAGTGGTCTACACATGGGAAGCCTAACTTTAACATATATTCTTTGATCTTGTTTGAGTGCATCAGAATTTCATAGAAAATAGTGCTGTCAATGCTTTGCAAAACATTTTGGATTGACAGGAATGTATGCTGTCAATCTAAACACCTTAGAGAATCTATTTTGTGATACTATGAAAACAAACGACTCAGAAGCCCCGAGTGGTGAAGAGAATACATTGACAGAAAAGCATGAAGAATAACTGGATTCTTCATAATGTCCACAATCATTTTTCAAATTTCTCTTTACAGTCGATTGGTCATGACACGCATGCACACAAACACACACACCCACAAACAAACACACACTCACCCTGCTAAGTCGGGAAACGGCCAGGGAAACGCATGTCTTGAACTCATCTGGATTCTTCTGGCTCAGACAGGTGATCAAAGAGATCGCTGCTGTCACCACACCCTAAAACAAAGGACACACAAGTTTCAACCTTCAACACATAACAAAGGCGTTAGCTAATCAACATCGGTCTTGATGATATAAATCATTTAATCTCTTTAACAACTCAATGTAAGATGCACACAGAAACAGGCACCACAAGGCTGCATCATGTAACTACACTCTTCTGAAATGTGTGCTCACCATGTGTTGGTCATTGAGCAGGTGCACCACGCGCGATGTCCACTCACCCATCAGCACCAAGTCAGGAGAGGTCTTATAGAGCCGCAGCAGACACAGGGCCGCTGACTGTTTCACACTGTCCATCGTATCACTGCGGTGCATCACATTCATATTACCAGCAGCCAAGGGAAGTCACAGTGATGTAAAGCGACATGATAGAAAACTGTCTTGGATTCATCACTTACAGCAAGTCATGACAAAGAAAAACAGCACAACAGGGGATGGTTTCCATTACATTTACTTCCTCTGAGCCTCTAAAGCAGAAGTAACACTCACCCAGCAACCAGGATCCGAGGGATCTCACTGGCGAAGGCCTCGGCCATCTCGCGGCTTCCCACGTTGGCGATGCAGTGAAGCGCCAGGCACATGAAGGTGGGGTTGCGGCTGGACAGGTCATTCTTGATGGCGTTGTTGATCAGACGTATCAGCTCACTGTTGCTGTTTACTAGCACTGAGATGAACAGGTAGCCCTGGAGTAACAGAGAACAAGAGAACAATGACACCAATGAGAACAGTGGAGACATCAAACCCCAGAGCAGGGATAGAAATACAGTGTTCATTGGCTGAGCACTGAGCAATATCATCTTGTTCATATTGATAATACATGTGGACAATCAGTGTCCGGTTCATGGATCACATGGACTGGATCACTATAACCAGTAGGTGGCACCAAAACATTAGAGTCACTAAATATTCAAATCTGTTGCTGAGATTAAATATGTCAAGTCAGAGCTTTGGTATGACAATACATTTCCTACAATTCCTACAAAATGGATTGTATTTGTCGTATTGACAGAAACTGCAGCCTCCACAATCACCATGAAGCTGAATCAACTCCTCTAAAACACAACATTGGAACCTTCATGAAGGTGTGACTTATTTCAGGGAAGATCTGTCACCTTTGACCAACTGACAGATGATGGATGATGAGAAAGAGAAACGGGAAAGACACAGTTATAACAAAGGTCCCGGGCTGGACTCGAACCAGCGACATTGCAATTCATGGTCACCGTAGGATGCAACAACTGTATTAGTTGAAGTTGGATGGACTTTAGGTGTCCTGGGGAGTTTTTCTCACCAAAATGAATTGCATGCATCTTTGAAGACTAACAGACATGAATGCATTTTCTTCCTCAAAAAATATTTGCAAAGCTTTTCCTAAAAGTTTGAAACCTGTATTGTTTACATCTGTCTTTACTAGAAAGCAGTCTTCTCGTTTTTGTGACTGATCGTTTACGTAAAAACCTTTCACACCCAGGCAGACGCTTCACTCTACACACTGGAGACAAGCTCCATATTACAATTGCGCAAGATTGTGTAGAAGAGTTAGATTGAGGTCACAGTTCCTATGAAGCATGTTATTGTAACTAGCGTAAATGCTGAGCTTCATTGCACTGGTTTTCATCAATCATGACTGTACCTGGGTGTTCACTTGAACAACAAACTGGACTGGACTGACCACATACACGCACTCTACAAAAAGGGTCAGAGCAGACTATCTGCTGAGGAGACTCAGGTCTTTTGGAGTGCAGGGAGCACTCCTGAGGACCTTCTTTGACTCTGTGGTGGCATCAGCCATCTTCTATGGAGTGGTCTGCTGGGGCAGCAGCATCTCGACAGCCGACGGGAAGAGACTGAACAAACTTGTCAAGAAGGCCAGCAGTGTGCTGGGGTGTCCACTGGATACGGTGGAGGTGGTGGGAGACAGGAGGATGATGGCTAAACTATCATCCCTGATGAACACCACCTCCGACCCCCATGCGGGACGCCCTGGCAGCTCTGTGCAGCTCCTTCAGCCACCGGCTGATTCACCCACGATGTGTGAAGGAGAGGTACCGCAGGTCCTTCCTTCCTGCCGCTGTCAGGCTGCACAACCAGCTGTGCTCCCAGTAGACACACAACACTATAAATCTGTGCAACAGAAACACACTGTGCAATAAAATACCCTGTCTGTATATATAATATTTTAGTTCCTGTGGATTTTGTACTTTTTTACTAGTTGATATTCTTACTGTTTATTACTTATTTATATTACTTGTTGCTCGTTTTTTTGCTCTGTATCTTGTGTGCACTGTCCACTTTGCTGCTGTGATCCTGTGAATTTCCCCACTGCGGGACTAATAAAGGATTATCTTATTATGAATAATATGCAACTTACAGAAACATTGCATGCATCTTTCCCTCTCCAGCAGTCAAAATGCATTGAACAAAGTTCACAACATGTTTATATCTAACGCACGATTCTGATGAACTCCATATTTATTGGTGTTTAACATTTCACAAACAACATTTTCAGCAGTTTGTTCCCCATCTTGCACGGACCTGTACATGACGTAAGATCATCCCTCTTTTGTAGGAAACTCAGTTCTCCAGATGGTGACTTTATGTTTTGTCTTTTATAATCTTCCGTTGTTTGAAAAAGGACACACTAATTTGAGAGATTAATATCCATATTGTTATGTGATGTATGAACAAAATTATGACTGACATCCGAGAAAAGCTTTTGAGGGCAAGAGTGTAAGTCATTTTATTGGTTGGCTCATTATCGGCATCCGAAATTCGCAGAAATTGAAACAGCTATGGAAAAAAAACACTGCAAAATACGAAAGTTGCAGATTTGGTGTGGATAGGCTCATAGAGATGGATGGGCTTGAATTTTTAAATGGACGCATGATTTATTCACATAAATTTATTTCGGTCTATAAAGACCTTAAGTCGTGCATAGCTTAAACATATAATGTAAACCAAGAAGTCCAATACAGGCTTTTAGTTTAATAAACTACATTTATCATCAAATTTTATAATAAATAAACACAATATTGGTCATCAGGCACACAGTTGCAATAGCTGCAACCACATGAGTGCAACGATGCCTCCCACAAGAGTCTACGACAAAAGGTTCCAGAGTTTGGCCATGGTACGCAAATCCATTTAGAAGTTATGCACCTCTCTCTGGCACGACACCAACACACTTCATCTATATGCCACATTTCAGCCTCCTAGGGCAGAAACTGTGGCCGTCAAAGGGAGGGGTGATTTTTGTGGTCCGACTCACAAAGTGAGCTTTAGAGCAGCTGGTTGTAGACAGACAGAAACATTCGTTATCGTTGAGCTTTGTGGAACATGCGACGAGACGGATTCTACTGGACCGTGGCATCTGCCAGTGTAGCTCGGTTTACAATCTCATGAATTGTTTGCCTTAAAATTAGTCAATCATTTTTACTGGGTAAATGTATTTATACAACCACAGGGTTAAACATTTTAAAAGCTTTAAAATACATTTGGTTCATGGCTGCTATCCTAAGGAACAACTACAGAACTCTCAGACAGTGTCCACTTGTCTTAGGAGAAGTTCTGCTGTCTTTGTTGGTACAGCAGTCAGCTCTACTAATAAAGATCCTGACTCAACATTATTTAGCTTACTCAACATTTCCTGTTCCTGAGAAAATGGTCCGCCACATAGAATCAGGAAATAGTCCCAGTGGCTGAGGTATTTGTTCTGCTTTAACATTTAGAACATAAAACCATGTGTGCATCTTTTAAATGGCATTCAAAGTGGCACATTCATTTAGAATCATAATTAAAGAGGTACTGCACACTTAAATATGTTTAATGAATTGTAACCTAAATGATATGTCCTTTGAAGAAAACACATAAATGCTTGTGCTAATATTGACTTTCATTGACTTGTATTTTATATATCTATCTATCTAATCCGTCTATTTATTTATGTACGCATTTACTTTAGTTTGTTTAATAAAAGAACACGGTATAGACCTGTTCTATAGGAAAGGGAACCTAAATGACTTCTGTTCTGATATGTAGCTATATAGAAAACAAAATTAACTCCACCTTCAAGGGGGCGCCCCCCTAATACAATTGTAGGGGAAACACTGCATATTAAACCAAACAAAAATCCATCTACATAAAAACAAGTTGTACAAAAAATATATAAACAAGCATATTGAAGCTACTGCAGATCTAAAAACAAACACATTTAACTTACCAGAGCTGCTGTTTACCATTTAAAGACAAAGTCCTTCCTCCTTTCTTTGTTAACAAAGAGTTTAATCTCACGGTTGTTCAGTACATCCGTGTGTTTTAGTTCCAGTAAGAAGTCCTTCTCCATTCATGGACGCCAGTGAAGACAGTCGAGCCTCCCCAGTTGTATTTCTTGAATACGTTTTAATGCGTTTGAGGGCTTAAAATGTCAGAGGCAGCAGATATTGGGATTGTCACCGCCCAACATGTCAGGCTAGCCCACTGACCAATCACGTATGGCTAGGCCAGCTAGAAGGCTCTGGCACGTCAAAGAATACGCCCAACATGTCAAACTAAAGATGTGATTGGTTGAAGACTATGACAATCAACAATATCGTCCCCATTCACTTAAACTGCAAAGGGATTCACTTGTGAGTCTGCAGGCCTCGGGCCTCTGTTCTACCTAGAGACACAGAGGTGAAATCTGATTGGATAAAAGCTCTACTTAAAACAAGCTGCACTGGAAGCAGAGCAACTGAGGAACACAGTAGCTATGCAATGAGAAAATAAGATAATGGGAAAAATATTTTTATAAATTATAATACATGTGGTGTATTTAAGAAAAATGATTAAATTATAAAATAGCTATAACTTTGTGATTCTGTTTAGGCCAGCAGAGAAAGCTTACCTGGCCCTGACGGCCCACCACTGCAGCGTCGGAAATACGCGAGGGCAAAGGGCAAAACTGCCCCTAAGAAATATAATTTTGCCCCCGATATCACTAGGAGAGGGGCAAAAAATGCCCCCGAACTTTCCAAAGGAATAAATAAATGGAGCGCTTCTTAATCAGACCTGTGACTGCGAGACTGTGGTCAACTCAGCAGACACTTAAATGTTAGTGCACCTATATGCTGAAATTCACGGTAAACTCATTCAAACGGCGCAGATCGGGAGCGAGCGAATGACTTTGAAAGTTAACGGAAAGATTAACGTGAGACAACATCCGGTTTCTTCAGACGAACATCCGGTTTTCAGAATAAGATACCAACAAAGTACACATATTGCATCATGGAAATGAGATTAAATGAATTATATTCACATTAAGATAAAACATGCTACCTGCATCTCGTGAGTTAAAGGGAAAATACACCTAAATTGTGCGTAGTGTCTTTATTCTTTGATTTGAGGGTTGCTGGAAATGAATAATACCTGACTGACAGTCAATTAAGATATTTTAAGTAAATATAAGTAAAAACTCTGAACTGAATTTGTACCTTCAAATGATTCCCTCCCCCCATGGACTGGGTAACGCATCACACACTTTGCTCTGACTGAACACATATTTTCAGAGAAAGACAAAGACACCAAATGGCTGAGGTATTTGGTTGAGCCATACTTGTAGTTATATCCCGTCAGTCGTGCTGTTTTGTAGGCAATGCCACCTCAAGTCTTTGTGTCTCAAGCGCACAAATGCATGTGAACAGCGGATTAATTACACACATTATGAAATAAAGTTCTACTGCCAATCATTATCGGCCAATATTCAGTCAAATATGCGATCAGGAGATTGGCATTAATGCTTTCTAGTCCCCGGTCCCTGATAATGCTATATTGTGAACAATATATAAAACTGATGACTTGAGTCAACTTTGAAAATTGTGTTTTACGTCAACCAATCAATGCTGTAAACACACACAACAAGCGGAAGACTTACGATCTGTTTCTCGGTGTACTTGTTGGAGCTCAGCAGGTTGACTGCCTCCATGTGTCCAAAGTCAATGTCATGTCCAAGCAGGAAGATGAAGAGTAGCTTGCAGACATATTTCTTCTTGCTGTAGCCATCGAGAGCCTTGTCCCCTTTAAACTTGGAGCGAATGTTGGCCAGCTCTTTATTGATCCGTTTGATCTCGGCTTCCTTGCTCTTACCTGACAGGGGAAAGGAAGTAGGACCGTGTCAGAATTTTAAAACATAGACATGATGGACTCCATATTTTTCTAGAATCAAAAAAGAAACCATCTGGAAACCAAGTGCTCAGGGTGAGAATGTCTTCCATCATTTTCAGTAAGTCAATATCTGTCGTATTTGTCTGACTTTTATCTGATTAACTGATTGTTTCATAACTTCACAACAGTGCCACAAAATGCCAACATTTCTAAATAGCTTCAAAATCAACTAGATGCATGCTAACAAGAAAAAATAGTTAGCTGCCCCACTAGTCATGACTTCAAGTTCTGAACCCCAAGTTGGCATAATAGCTGGATTCACTAAGCTGCGAGGCCAACAAATTGCATCTTTTCTCTCCCCTCACTCTGTCGAAACAGCAAAGAGCAAAGTACAAAACAAGGTTTCACAATTCTATTTTCAGTCCATTTCCATTTCAAACATGGCTGGCTGCAGATCAAATGGCTGGCTACAAAGTGCATCCATTTTGGTTGCACAGGCAACCAAAGTTAGTTGGTCTCTCGATAGATCTCTATAGAGATAGATCTCGATAGAGATCTATAGAGATAGATAGATCTCGATAGAGATCCATCTATAGAGATAGATCTCTATATCTATCTATAGAGATCTATCTCTATCTATAGAGATCTCTAGATATCTATAGATCTCTATAGATGGATAGATAGATATCTATAGATAGATAGATATCTATAGATATATAATTAAATTGGTTAACATATTGAGCTGTTCAGACAAGACGCACCGTGGCAAGCTCAGCGGCCCAGGACTGGCAGACGGGTGTGTGTCCCTGTTCGTACTTACAGATATCAGCTTTATTTTACCGTTTGACTTTCAGCTCAGTGTTTAGTTGTTGCTGATGACAACCCAACATTTCCTGATAAGTTTCCTAATACTGCAGGGATTAAAGCACATTTTTATTGTTAAGAATATAGCAAATTAAATGTGGTCATCCAATGTTTTACAGCTTTTCCTCTGACTGCGAGTCAAATACCTGCAATCCCAAAACAATAATTGTCATCAGTTTGGATAGTTGTAATTGCATATTGCCTCTGGACAGCGCACAACGAAAGAAGAGAGAAGATCTGCCGTTACGCTGGCTTTGCTGTTTCACACTGAACCAAACAACAGCAGCATAATGCTGCCCAGAGTGTGATTTCACATAGCACACTGGTATCACAGGAGAACATAATATAACAGAGTTGACGTTTCCCTTTTACAGACGTGGACTCGCCTCTGGGACTACCTACTCTGCGAGCTCAGCGGTCGAACTACTCTATCCCCCCAGTCTACCTACGTACCCTTCGTACAGAATAGTGAGGCGGAATAATCCCACCTTAAACAGGCTGTGAGACAGGGGCTTAAGAGAGAGTATGTTTGTGTATGACAGAAAGAGCCCAAGGCCCTAGACCTGACCACTCACTATATTATAATCTATGTTTAAAAAAGCATCGTTTCACATTGTTGAACTCCAAACAAACAGTCATATTGTTCTCCCTGTTACTTTAAGCACATTGTTATTTATACAAATTGTCTATTGCCAAAGCATTTATTTGTTTTGATGTTTTTAATGGTTTTATGTGAAGCACTTTGAATTGCCTTGTTGTTGAAATGTGCTATACAAATAAACTTGCCTTGCCTTTATCAGTAATACAGTTAAGACAATGTGTTGTGTTGCAAGTTGATTAAGTGGGGCTCCTATTTTTTTTACTGGAGCTCTTAAAAATAGGAAGCATCAGTGCTCCTGGTAGAAAACAGTCAACATGAAGAGTTAGACAGTGAACTGCAGTTTGGCTGCATGGAGCCACTGCAGATGGCTGCATAAATGAGGGCACATCTGTGGAGTGAGATGTGCAATTGAAAAGCCGTACAGTTTAGTCCTCAGGACCCGAGCCACGTTCCCGTGTCTTGCTTGCCACCTGCTGATTAAAGTAAAAGGGTTTGCACCGAAGCTATCGACAACTTCAGCCCACACTTTCCCACTGGGCCGAAGAACTTTTCTGATGGTCGGATATTCGGATCCAGCCCGGCCCTAATTGGAGGATATACTAGTCAGAAAACATGATTTTGTATTAATGTTGCAACAACACTGAAACTATCAACACAAAACTTTGAAAGGTAGTGGTAATCAGATAGACACACAATTGAGGGCTAATCATTTATGTTTTGAAAAGAAAAACACAACGACTAGCTTCCAAAATGACTTGGCGGACATTTCTCAGGCCTAACAGCTTTAAGGAATCATTGTTAAACATCATTTAGTGTCTTAATCTCCAGTAATAGCTATTCTCAATCCAACTGGAAAAATAAACAAACAAATACCTTGTTTACAAAACAACACGAAACTCCCATCAAACACAATTGTTTAAATGACTGCAATAGCCAAAGAGCAACAAGGCTGGTGGGTGAAAGTACCAGTTTGTGTTTCAATAACTAACAACAACCACAGCAACCTCAGCCAAACTGTCTAATGCTTCAATCATTACTGGGTGCACTGTTGTGCAAAAGCCGCTGTCTTTGTTGGAGGTATTATGGTCGGTAGCTACAGTAAAAAATGTACAAAGTAGAGTAAAACCTTTATAGATAAATAAGCACATGTAGATAGTTCCACTTTGGATCCAATTGCAGGTTGGCAAAAGAAAACTGGCAAAAACCTTTGCTAAAATAAGTCCAATAAACACCTATACATTCTTTCATTTCTTCTCACTGCTCTGTATAGGCTTGGGTGATATATTATATACTGAGACTAAATACATTTGTCAACAGTCAGACAAAGTGCCATACTGTCCCATCTAACCCTTTCTCATTGTGGGAAACAGTCAGGTATTTAATGCAATGGATTAGCCACACACAGACACTCCTGTCCGCTCCTATTACAGACCAGCCTTTATTTATATGTGCTGCCCACATCAACAGCCATTATATTAATTTGAATTATTAATGTAAAACGTATGATAAACCGGTATCACAATATATAATTACACATACCCTGATGGAGGATATTATGTGCATCATACAGAGTGAAGAGTCTTCTTTAGTGAAGCGATCAACTGAACTACATCAATTTCTCATCAATCATTTAGTTTATCAGCCTAATTGCTCTAAACTGCCATCTACAGAAACTAGTTCTGGCCAATGTAGTTGGAATCAATATCTCAATATTAAAAAGGGAACATCTATATTGTAAATGTATGCAGAAATATGACATAATACTAATCCACTTTCTATATTTAATCAATGATGTATTTGATGATGTCTTATTCATTGTACTTGTTGGTGGATTACTGCAGGACCTTCAGGTTGTGGTTCTGCTGCCTTTAGTCTCTTAGAGAGCGGTCTCAGTCAGTTATTATCATATGGAATGTCATGCTGTCAGTTTCAAATAATGACACATACGCCACTTTTCAACTGTGAAACGAACCTCCGTTTTCAAATGACCGTAGACATCTGGATTTCTAATATCATACAGATGTTTATAGTTTCAATTTGACCAAAGCAACAGCCAACACTCAAAAACTAAAGGCCTCGTTTTCTGCATCATAAACATTGTTTCAGGTGGTGGTAAAATGGTCACGTTACAGGCAACATCTGCTTTACATTAATGATTAGTTAGCAGCTAGTAAAAATGAGGCATCTACAGGCGACAACAGCTCTGTGCTGTGGTGCCCTACATGTCATTCCACTACAGCATGCAAAGGGTTCAACGAGCAACACGGGTAAAGTCAAAGGATACCGTTAGCACTAAATGACGAGTCAGTAACAAGAATGAAAGAAAATATCACTTACAATTCCTTATGTCCGAAATGAAAACGGCTAATCCGCGCATTCCATCTCCTTTCGACACAGCCGGCATGTTTGCAGGTTCCGGTCCTCACTCCGGCCTTAACGGTATCGGTAAAACGGACTGACGTCGCTCAGCTCTTTACACCGGACTGGAGTAGCAGATGGCCAACCTGACGTTTAGTAGTAACGTTAGCCAACTACTTTGTAGTTAGAGTCGTTCGCTAACGTTACAGCTTTATGATTGGCTGTTACCTACAAACTCACTGTGTGCCTGCAGGTCGCTAGCTCAGATAGCACTAGATTAGCTGGACGACGGTGGATCAACCAGCAGCAGGATAAGTTAACGTTATCCCCGTTAACTGGCTCGTTTCCGCTGGCTAAGACAAGCTAACGTTATTTCATTCAATACTTATCTAGCGTTAGCCAACATTAGATGCGACGCACATAACATCTCATGTAAAAATGCACAAGATGTAAAACCACCGACTAGTTGGATGTCTCTCAGACGAAGGCAGTCCAGATGTGTTGGTGAAAAGAATGTCCGAGAATATAACGTTAAGTTACTTCGAGTCAAGCACCGTAGAGCTAGCTTAACAGCTAGCTAGCTGGCTAGCAATATCATTCAAGGACTGGAATACATCACCGGTTGACCGGAATAAAGAAGATGGTCTTAACAGCCAATCAGCAATATGAAATTACAGCGAAGCTCTATTTACCACGCTCTAAATTTGGTAAATAAAATGTGCTGTATAATTGATGTCCGTTCTAATTCTCCAGCCTCAACTCCGCGGATGGATAAGGCTCGTGACAGCAGATCCAACAGCGTGACCGCGCGACGCATTCGCGCACGCGTACGCTTCTTTCCGTTGACTGAACGCAGACCAGCGCTGATTGGTCCACCTTGCAGTGGCTATGATATCAGAATCAGCGTTATTGTGTATATATATATATATTATTCATATCAGCCCAATACTACTGTGGCTGTCACTGTGCCCAAAGATGCCTGCTCCACCCATGGCCAGGCCACGAACACTTGTATTTTGAAAGCCAAGCACCGGGTATATAGGGCGAATGGGACACTGTATAGAAAGACAGCGGGGGTAGCACGAAGGTTCACGTTCCATCATCTTTGGCATTGAGCTTCGTTTATTGGCCACTGACTGTTGACATGCATCGTCACCATGCTCGTCATCAACGATCAGCTTTTGCAGCAATTGCTGTCTGTTTGACCTTATCAAACACAGTATATGCTTTCAAGTGAGGAGAGCACGCGATTTGTTTTTAAATGTTAATGTCAATAAATACAATCCTTGAATCTTTGCTTAACTGGCGAGATTTTTGAATGAATTAACAAACACAAAGGCACACTCGCTCACCCTCAGGCAATGTGTGTTTCCGAAAGGATGGAAATCAGCCATAGTAACACCCATTTTTAAATCAGGAGATTCAACCTATGTCTCTCACAGGGGCGTCGTTAGGCCTAGCTGAAGCCCCCCTAAAATGTTCTTCAGCCCCCCCCCCCCCTGTATGTGCGTGCGCTCTGGTTTATATGTTTTCTCCCCCTTCAAATTACAATCCAATAGCCTAACATCATACTTAACGATATAAACCCCGGGCACTAGGATTGAACCAATCTATGAACTGTCTGAAACAATGGATATCACCGGCCCCAAATAAAATTGCGGCGCACATTGTGCGCAAACATGCCACTGCCCTTGGGGCTAAGCCCTCCATTTCTCTGAATCCTAGAAACGCCCCTGTCTCTCATTATCGACCAATCAGTATCCTCCCTGTTGTTTCCAAAATTGCTGAGAAATGTGTTGCAGAGCAACTTATTAAAGAACTCAACAGCTCTCCATATCATCTGCATCCTATGCAGTTTGGTTACAGGGCTAATCTTTCGACTGAAACAGCCAACTGCTTCCTCTTAGAGAATGTGAAGCTTAAAATGGATAAAGGGGGTGTAGTAGCAGCGGTTTTTCTAGCAGCATTTTTTCTTGACCTCAAGAAGGCTTTTGATACAGTTAATCACAATGTCCTGATTAATAAACTGTCAAATTTTAACTTTTCCCGAGAGTCTCTTGCCTTGCTGAAATCCTACCTTGAAGGAAGAACCCAGTGTGTCAGAGTGGGTGATGTTTCATCATCTACTCTGAGATTGAACGTGGGAGTACCCCAGGGTTCTATTTTAGGACCTTTATTATTCAGTTAATGATTTGCCGGGTGTCTGCAATGGGTGTGATATTCAAATGTACGCTGACGATACAGTGATTGATTGATAAGCTGCACTTAAACTCACGTCCACAATGACAAATGTATGGCTTGCAGATTCCTGCCTTCACCTGAATGTTAAAAAGACTGTTTGTATGTTCTTCACAAAGAGGGCTTGCAAAGTGTCACCCGAGCTAGATGTTTATGTTGCTGGTGAGAGGCTACAGATAGTGTTAGATTTTAAATATTTAGGAATTTTTATTGATTCTAATCTCTCTTTTAAAAAGTAGGTAATACATGTGACTAAGGTCTTAAAATGTAATCTCGTGAATTTTAGATATATAAGAAACAGTCTAACCATGCAGGCTGCGAAACTGTATTTCAATGCGAGGATTGTCCCCCATCTGACCTACTGCTTAACCAGCTGGGCACAAGCCAGCAGCACAACATTACAATCTATTAATATTCTCCATAAACAAGCTCTAAAAACACTTGATAAAAAAACAAAAAGTCACCATCACTGCAATATCCTCATCAAACACCATATCCTGAGTTGGGAGAACCTCATTAAATTCACTGATGTGCGTCTGGTTTTTAAAATTGTACATGGTATGGCCCCGCCTCCACTTAGTGATTAAACAAAGCACTCAAAGCAGCAGACTCACTGGATCTGCTTCAAAAGGTGCTTGTGTCATTTCACATAGGTCAAGCTCTTTTAGCAAATCTACATTCTCTGTGAAGGCAGCACACTCGTGGAATGCTCTGCCACCACACATACGCACACAAAACGCATACAAAACATTCAAACATAGCCTTAAGGAATGGCTTGTGGCCAATCAGGCATGCAAGCATGTCTGTCCTGTCTGCTTGTTTCGCCTATATGTGCATTTGTCTTGTTCAGTGTTGCTATTTTCCATTTTAATGTGTCTGTTATGTGCCTCAGTGGTAGTGCTTTCATATGTCTTGCACTGAGGAGAGGCTTCCGTCGGGCCACTCTGCCATAAAGCCCCGACTGGTGGAGGGCTGCAGTGATAGTTGACTTTGTGGAACTTTCTCCCATCTCCCTACTGCATCTCTGGAGCTCAGCCACAGTGATCTTTGGGTTCTTCTTTACCTCTCTCACTAAGGCTCTTCTTCCACGATTGCTCAGTTTGGCTGGACGGCCAGGTCTAGGAAGAGTTCTGGTTGTCCCAAACTTCTTCCATTTAAGGATTATGGAGGCCACTGTGCTCTTAGGAACCTTGAGTGCTGCAGAAATTCTTTCGTAACCTTGGCCAGATCTGTGCCTTGCCACAATTCTGTCTCTGCGCTCCTTGGGCAGTTCCTTCGACCTCACGATTCTCATTTGCTCTGACATGCACTGTGAGCTGTAGGGTCTTATATAGACAGGTGTGTGCCTTTCCTAATCAAGTCCAATCAGTTTAATTAAACACAGCTGGACTCCAGTGAAGGAGTAGAACCATCTCAAGGACGATCAGAAGAAATGGACAGCATGTGAGTTAAATATGAGTGTCACAGCAAAGGGTGTGAATACTTATGACCATGTGATATTTCAGTTTTTCTTTTTTAATAAATTTGCAAAAATTTCTACATTTCTGTTTTTTTCTGTCAAGATGGGGTGCTGAGTGTACATTAATGAGAAATAAAATGAACTTTTTGGATTTTAGCAAATGGCTGCAATGAACCATAGAGTGAAAAATTTAAAGGGGTCTGAATACTTTCCGTACCCACTGTATGTGCTTGTAGGTGGGTTTTTTTCTGCCTGATGCATGTTGCAGCCTGTTATGTCTGCTCTGCTCTCGTGTCTTATGTACACTTTTCTTTTGCTTATGTGTATTTGTTTTGTCTATAAGTTACTGTCCATTCCATTTTAATTTGAAATTTTGTAATTTTAGGCTGCCTTTAAACATCTGGCTGGGGACAGCAGATGAAAATTAGCCTCTCTGGCTAACTCTGGCTCACTTACAGTGTGACTGTTGATTGGTGTGCATTGTCCCTGCAAAACAAATAAACAAATAAATAAAAATAAAATTTCTGTCTGTCATACAGTGACAGTTTTCTGATCCTTCCTTGTATTGCCATTGTGAATTTGACCAGTTGGCAGTGTGGAAGATCAAGTGCTTTCATCAATAGTTGAATTCCTTTTTTCTTTATCATCTGTTGTTTTTGTGTGGCGTTTTACAAGGCTATATTTATTGCTAATGTACTGCACCTTGGTTAATTCACTGTGAATTTCAACCTTGTGTAAAGGTTACTTGACAGTGAACAAAAAAATGTGATACTACTGTGCATGAATGGATTTCACCTTGACTTACCGTATAATACTGTGAAATATCACTCTAGAAACTCAAACTGCTGAGACTCCCTCCAGCCCCCCACAACCCAAGAAAGATCAAAGTGGACATTCCCATCCAAAGCCTGAGACCGTCTTTTTCATTTAACAGAGATGGATCAATATATAATGGGTCCTCTGAGGGTCACCTTGGTAAATCTTATAGGTAGACCCTGAGATGAGACTCAGCTTTAGTATATAGTGATGCTTTAAGCATCAATTTGGGCCACACAAACTTTAATTGGCAGCATCTGCACTATTTTCTCCTGCAAATACACTCCAGATTCATTGATTGCCAATGTAACATTTATATTTCTGATGTAGTCAAGGTGTTTTCTGCGTAGTCCCAGTTTATCAGCAACATGCAAATATCATGGGAGCTGTATTTGAAAGAACAAAATGAACATTGTTCCATCTTTGTTAAAATGGTGAAAGTAATATTACAGGAGTGCTGGGAACAAGGCGGAGGACAAAGAGCAAGCTTTGGGTGGGTTGGCAAAAGGTATGCAGAGGACATGGGGGTTATTAATATCGAGCTGAGCTCAACAGTAGTTAATCCAGAGGCTGAGCCATGAATACACTTAACACCACTGACAGACGTGTGCTTGTTGAAGCTCAATAAGATGGGAAGTAGACTGTGAACTTGTTCAGTTCATAGTACTACTCAGTATATATATCCAGATGGCTAAAAAGATCCAGAAAATCCAAACAGCTGGGACTGCCTTTTCTTTTTCAGAAAAATGCGTAGCCCACATCTTATTATCTGTGAGTTTATTCAGTGTATAGGCTGAAGTCTTGGCTCTGCATTAAGAAGAGGAACATCAGGGAACACTTTAATCTGCTCCGATTCGGTTTCACCTCTCATCAGCCTAGATCCTTCAATTCCAACGGTCTAGATATTTTATTCAGAGTAGTCTATTACAAGAACATCAAGGTATGTGAAGTTTATGTGGGTTCCTGCATGTAGGTTTGAATGGAAATGGTCCCTTGTGGCTATATTTACAAGTAGGCTACTATTAAGCTTCAGAGCAGAGGTAAAGATAATAGTTTAGAATTAAGAGTGACAAGAGCAGTGGAACACTGAAATAAAGGAAGGGTTTCTGTACGATTTGAATAACAAAGTCATTTCAACATAGAAACATACATAGGTCAAGAAAATAGGTGATTTTTAAACACCCACACATTGTCAGATTGAGGAGTCTGTTGTGTTTTCCCGTAATCATTGTTCGTAGGAACAAGACAGGACAAAATGCAAGAAGGCTGGAATTCATACTCTTCATATAAAACATTGATGAACCTGTCAAATTGAGCAAACAGTGCAGATTTCTTTTGTCGGAGAAACTGTATTCACGGATTCACACTCCGAAGCAGAAGGTGACGGTAATGCAACTCATGCTCCGGTTGTCAAGAGCCGTTAAAAGCTAAAAGGAGAAGAACCATGGCATTTTCTTTTTGAATTTTTATTTTTATATAAGTACGAGACATCCTGATCCACACTCCATACCAGTTGGTGACGGTAATGCACCAATTCATTGTTTGCCAACCGCCAATAAACCTCAAAAAAGAAGAAGAACCATGGAAACAGTGGTGGGCGGAGCCAAGGAAGACTTTTTCAATCTCACGCAGGCAGGCAGGAGATCGAAATGGCGGCGCCAGCAGAGAGGATGGAGGTAAGGCGTTACAATAGGAAATATAATATCCCTCTACTTGTTATTGTATACTTTATACGCACGTATTTTTCTTTCTTTCCTGGGAAAATGTTATGAATTGTCTTAACATTTGTGCTTTTGCCATGACATTCGCGCCACTGCGTGGTGCATCCATCTTAACTTAAGCTAGCTGACGTTACTTGAGTGATGCAGCTGCCGTTCATTCATTACGGGACGCTTATCGCACTGAGTTAAGATTTGTTTTATACACTTTTACCATTCCGTGTGTATTTGGACACGGCGAACTTTGCAAGTTTAAGCGACGGGTGTCCGCAGAAATGTTGTTTTGCTTTGTGCGACATCCAGCCGGCCTCTGGGACCGCATGGGAACTAACGTGTTAGCTTACAGTTAGCTTAGCGTTAGTGATCTACTAGGTATGGATGCTGCCACATTCACCCGCCGGTTTTTACTAAGGGACACTGTTTGTTTGCTGTAAAATGATTCCACAAGAGCGCGAAATATTTTCATACTGCGTCTTGGTTTAATAGCGGCATCAACATTAAATGTGCGGACTTAACGTTATAACTCCTCGTTCGACTAATTGGTAGCAAAGCCCGTATCGTTAAAATACAAACGGCTTATACTGTTAAGTCACTCCAAGTGACCTGTTTGACGACTCTAGCAATCGTAAAGGCCTGGTAGTGACGTCCGGCCAGTAGCTGCAATTTATCGACTTTGAATTAGTCGATAGGTGACACTGCGTAGTTTAGATCGTCTGTGGCTATCTTAAGAGAGGAAGGCCAAGATCTCATCAGAGTACTATCAACCATGTGCTCCCATCTATTGTGCTGCGGGGGAGGATGGCCTCACTCACTCACTATGATCTATACTCGCATAGCCACACTCCAGGCTAAGCAAACATTTAGCTTCAGTCAGAAGTTTGTGCTACAGCAACATTTATTCTATTCTTGTGGAATAGTGTGCGTTTTGCTCAGGATGCAATTGACCCGAGTATCGTATGGACCGATAGCGTTACACCTACGCGCGTGTCCATGGTGCGACTGATTTTACGTGGTGTAGTTTATAATTTAGCGTGTTGTTCACTCGACCCTTTTTCATCTCATTCCAAAATATTGTGATCTGCTTCTTAGGAAACTCGTTGCATTAGCCTACTGATAAAACGTGTTTTTTTTGTGTCCAATTTCAAACAGTACCCTATCAGCTCAGTGTTATTAATTCACCAATTTACAAACAATAAGGCCATCGTTACAATCAAATAACTGTAAACAAACTGTCAACCACAGCACCCTTCATTCAGAGCACACATTTTGTTGGTGATGGAAAAGCCATTCAACCAAACATAAAGCTCTCGATAACTTTGAATCAATGGTCTTGAAAGTGTACTGACCAAGTTTAAAGAGGATCAGACAAATTCCCTAGGAGGAGTTCGTTAAAGTATAGCGACTAGAAATAGGCCAAAATCGATGGAAAATGACACAAATCTAAATAGCTGACTTCCGGTATGGTTTAGAGCATGGTCCCAATAGACTTTTATTTAAGTCTTTAGATGATGCATGTGCATACCAAGTTTCATACATGTACCTAAAATGCAGCACTGGGGCTGCTCTTTTGAAATATTGTAGGGGGCGCCATGGAGGCAATTTAAAACTGCCAAGCCAAAAACCCATGTAAAATGTCTTCCCATGACCTATGACGCATGTACAAAATTTGAGTTTTTTATGCAGTTTTTTATGCACCCAAGCTACTGAACCATCAACTTCATTTTTCATGGCGAATGATGCCTTGCCACGGCAACATCGTTTATCGAAAAGTCCCAATATTCATGATGATGCATCATCAATGTCTTAAGGCTATCAATACCAAATTTGAGTCATCAGGTCACCTGGCTAGGAGGAATAAAGAAATGTATAAAATGTGACGTTTCCTTTTGCCAGTAGGTGGTGCTATGAGTTATTGAAAATTTTGGCTTTGGAATATGCTCAAGCTTGAAGTAGCATCATGCATATGTAATTTTTTGCAGATTGAATAATGTACCTTGGAGTTATAACAACTTTATTGTTCATGCCGAATGAGGCAAAATGGCCGCCACGCCATGTCAAGGTTCTTCCATGAAGACTCACGAATTTGATAACTTTTCATTACAAAGGTCTGAAGAGCATCCTGACCAAATTGAGGTTGATCCCATTAATTCTGTTGGAGTTCGTTAAAGTACAAAGGCTGAAAAGTGACAAAAAAAAGAACATGATGGGTTTACTGTAGCGCCCCCTAGTGGTTGAATGAAATTAAAATATCAGGGTATGTTACAGGATGCAATGTGCACATATGCTGCAAATTTGGTGATTTTAGGACAAATGATTGAGAAATTGTTTGATATATATAAGCCATGCCCCTAAGACGTTTATTGGTCCATATCTTGTAAACGCAAAGATATCAAAAAGCTTTTAATAACGTTTGGTGATGTAGTACCAACAATGATTCGGAGCAAATTTGGTAGCAATCGGAGTCGGCGTGTAGGATGAGTTCGCAAAAATGTGTTTTTCACAAAATTCAAAATGGTGGAAAATCTAGGTAGGTGGAGTGTAGGGTCTGAGAGGCTTTTTTGTAGAGCTAGCGGAGTTGGACATGTGTGTTGAATATCAAGTAAATTGGACATACTGGCAGGGAGTGCTAGAGAGCTTTTTTTTTTTTTACACACAAATATGCAACGTATATCAGATGGCTATATTCACCAGGCCTGACAAGTGTGCATAATTTGGTGAGTTTTCGAGTATGGCAAGTCCCCCAAATATGCGCCCGACGTACTATGTGTATTCAAATTTCAATAGGGCCTTCACGGCCCGGCGTTGTCGTTTGCACGGGCCCTAATTACATTCCCTACATGAGACATTAAATATTTACACACAGTACAAAGTTGTATTATAGAATGGATTCAGCAGAACATAACATCAATAAATCATAATTTTTCTAATATTTAGATTTTTGGGACACTGATAAGAGATTTTAATTATTTAAGTTGGCCAATCAGTCACTTCATGCTGCCTGTGTCTTGACCAACGGTACAGATTGTAGGCAGACTGGCAGTTGATTAAAATAATGTGGCTATTGAGTCTTCATTAGCTGCCCGTTGCACTATAGAGACCAACCTTTGGTGCTACTGTGCACTATACAGCATCATAGAAACTGGAGTGTCTGTATTTATGGCGGTATTGAAACTCATACTTTGAGGATTTCCAAATACCCTGATACACCGTTATATCGCCCTTGCCTGACTCTTGTTTTTATGATGTGTGTTACATCTCTGAGTTGAGGATACAATTCTTTAAACCACATCTGACGCACTGATGTGGCTTAGTATTTCCATTACTTATAAACCCAAAGCACAGTAGCAAAGCGCAAGCTTGCTTCAGGTTGTAATTGTGTGTGTCTTTTGTTGAGATTTCTCAGGGGGAGAGCTCAGCCAAGCTTGCGGGGGAGAGCTCAGCCAAGCCTGCAGCCGAGGATATGACATCAAAGGACTACTACTTTGACTCGTACGCCCACTTTGGCATCCACGAGGTATTTTCTTTTAAACTAAACAACTTTCATGTTCACATGATCAAACTGTATAAAGTGTATCCCTTTTGTGTCAATAGAGCTTAACCCACCTGCTGCTATCTTTTGTTACTGCCACTGTAGGAGATGCTGAAAGATGAGGTTCGCACTCTGACCTATCGTAATTCCATGTTCCACAACAAGCATCTGTTTAAGGACAAGGTGGTGCTGGATGTGGGCAGTGGGACAGGCATACTCTGTATGTTTGCTGCCAAAGCTGGAGCCAAGAAGGTTATAGGGGTATGTGTTGGTCTATATTGGAACCATTCAATTAGTCTTTTCTGGATTAGCTGGATTTGCATCACTAGGTAGTAGGGTTTGACCAATGATGATTGTTTTTTTATAGTGGCATAGGAAGGGGAAGTGGGAATTCAAATGTTGGTCTTTGTCTTAATAGATCGAGTGCAGCAGCATCTCAGACTACGCTGTGAAAATTGTCAAGGCCAACAAGATGGATGATGGTGAGTTCATAGAATCCAATCATGTGGTGACACATTTAGAGTTTCAAACTGTTTCAATATTTCTGGCTCACATGGGGATGAGGGAATGAATGTAACTCGTGACATCTTTTGTCTCCAGTTGTGACCATCATCAAGGGGAAGGTGGAGGAGGTGGAGCTGCCTGTGGAGGGAGTAGACATCATCATATCAGAGTGGATGGGCTACTGCCTCTTCTATGAGTCCATGCTCAATACAGTCATTTATGCCAGGGACAAATGGCTGGTATGTATTTGTTTGTCTCTCTCAAACAAGTCTTAATATTGATATTATGTCTATTGAATGTAATTATTTTTGATTGTTACTGTAACCCTAAGCTGAAAACATTGAGTTGGGTATGGTGGCTGGCTCTCATTACTACAGTAGTATCATGAGCTTGAGTGGCCACAAATATGGAGAAGCAGTGGTAGTCAGTAGTGTGAATTGGAGTTAAACCAAATTCAACACTTTGAAAGCAATATAAGATCTTCTGGCATGTTTTGGTTCAAGTATGCCCATTCAATTTAATTGTTACCATGCATTGCATATGGCAGATGGCCATCGTCTAGGAATTCAGTCAAATGACATCCCTCTGCATGCACACTGCCAAAGCACTACGTCCTACATGCTTTCATGTAAGTTTTGATTATATTAGTGGAGTGAATATATTTAGTGTTTTCAATCTGCATATCACATGGTAAAAAGAGCGGATAACCCCTATATTTCCATGTTATTCCCGTTAACTCCATGGACTGTTTCTGCAGCCCTAACTGGTTCTGGCAACTCATTAGGTAACATTAGACTGCAAGTTTAAATTACTGTATATTCTAGATATTTGCTATAATTGACATACCTTTACTAAAAGCTAGTATTTAATAGGAACTGGTCATGAGCTGTTTGTGCCCAGTCCATTTGATTGAGATACAAAATAGGGCATCACGTAGTCTAGAGATGCCCTGGTTGAAACCGGCTGGCTGTCGGCTGATCATGTACCACAGGTTGCCTCTCTGGAATCCTCTAAGAAAATTGCTTTGGCGCATCTCTATTCCATTTTGTGTTGGATGGCTGTTGATGTTGTGCAGACTGGATGGTCTGAGTCTCATGGTTTTTATTTTTCCCTCTGACAGAAGCCAGATGGACTCATTTTCCCCGACAGGGCAACCCTTTATGTCACTGCCATTGAAGACAGGCAGTACAAGGACTACAAAATCCACTGTAAGTAGTCTTCCACTCATTGGCTTAGGTTGGGTCTGGTGAGTTTCCCATAGGGAGGAGCTCATCTGTGGTCCTGATGAGGGAACTCAGTAATCCAGTAGTGTCTAGCTATATGATGTGGTTAGTGTTTCTAACACATTTAGGGTTCCATTCCAAACAAAAGACCCTTTCACTATTGTCTAAACATTACAAATGTGTCCCACTTTATTTCCTGTTGCAGTCTATATGAATGATATCAGCTGACGGGAAGTAAACATGGACCCAAGCTATTGCCTGACAATGTAATGTTAGTCACTTGCCTGTTAGGTCAACCTTTAGAACACCACTTGGAGCACAGGACTGGACACCACTGTCTGTTACTGAACTGACGTGCCTGTTTGTGTCTGCATCAGGGTGGGAGAACGTGTATGGGTTCGATATGTCGTGCATCAAGGAGGTGGCCATTAAGGAACCCCTGGTTGATGTGGTGGACCCAAAGCAGCTGGTCAGCAGCGCCTGTCTCATCAAGGTAAGAGGATGTTATGCTTCTGAAATGATCCTGGGACAGAGGTGCAGCTGTCCTTTGCTACTGAGGTTTTGACTCTGTTAGTGTGTTCTGAAATAAGAAGTCTAACTCTGCCTTGTGTGTTTGTTTGTTCAGGAGGTGGACATCTACACAGTGAAGTTGGATGACCTGACCTTCACCTCGCCGTTCTGCCTGCAGGTGAAGCGGAACGACTACATTCAAGCTTTGGTCACCTACTTCAACATCGAGTTCACCCGCTGTCACAAGAGAACCGGCTTCTCCACCAGTCAGTCTGCTTTCTTACACACTCTACACCTGTTGTCTTTACCCAGTGGTCAGGATGCTGTGATCTGTCTGCATTAGTCAGGGTTGTATGACTCTAAATCTGATAGTAAGATAGTCTACCCGTTCTTCTAGTAACTGGATAAGAGCAACGTCAAGGGTTGTGATACTAAGGAGACGTATTGTATTCATTGTTTGTTTGATATATTATCAGATAAATCCGAATATTAACTTTTATTGTTCCTTTAATGGAAGAACCAATAATTACGCCTAAAAACCCTTTAACCCTATAGCAATGCTATATTGTCCATAACAGGAAACAAGATTCAGTCTATTCTTTACTAATAGGACGATGAAGGTCCTTTATTCTCTACATTTTTGGTTTTGCAAAAGTAATATCAGTATTGGCCACAACAAAAGGGTGATTCTAGTTATCAACCCTGAATTCCATATAAGAGCCTCTTGAGTATCATTGTAAATGACATGTGATTCTCAGCTTTGATGCCTCTCCCAAATCTGCATAGTGCAGTATAGGTTTTTCTCACTTATTAGTATTATGTGTTATACTACAGATTTAATTTATTTGATATTGATTGATAATTGTTCAAGGAGCAAGACTCCTGACTATTGAATACAAATATAGAATTCTAACACATGATCACAGTTCCATTAGTTAGTTGTACCTTTCATTTGAAATTACTCTTTAAAATATTTGGTTGCATTTCTATAAATGTTTTATTTAAAACCCACAATGTAAAGTTTCACTTAACTAAATGGGTTTAGTTTTGACAGATATTGTATGCAATTTATGAAATAAACAAGTACACTGTTTGTTTTATTTTATTTATTCAATATTTACTATTGCTCTTTGATAATAAAACAAAAGTAGTTCCTAACCAATTAATCTATGGAATTATTGGTAGAATACCGATTACTAAATATAGATGGCTGCAGCTCTAGTAAGATTCCCTACAGGCTGAAACGGCAAGTTTCTTTATTTCTATTCAAATCCATTTAAGTGTGGCAGCATTTACCTCAGTATGAACGCCTTTCTTTCACTCACCCACTTAGTGGAGTTTTGCATTGGACATTGACTGCAGGAGTGTGAAGTGTTCTGAATTCATGCCCACTTTATTTCCCCTGTCAGGCCCTGAGTCTCCCTACACCCACTGGAAGCAGACCGTCTTCTACCTGGATGAGTACCTGACTGTGAAGACTGGTGAGGAGATCTTTGGCACAATCAGCATGAAGCCAAACGTCAAGAACAATGTAAGCGGAGCTCCACCTTTATATCAAACTTGGAAATTCCTTCCCACTTGCTGTGCTTTGATTTAAACTGTGTTGCTCTATCACTGGAGTGGGTTGCTGTGTGGGTCTTGTCTGACTCGTTTCTGTTGGTTTGCAGAGAGACCTGGACTTCACCGTAGACATCGACTTCAAGGGTCAGCTGTGTGAGGTGTCAAAGACGGCAGAGTACCGGATGCGTTAGAAGTCTCATCCCTCCCTGTGTTAGTTTGTCTTTAGTAGGGGACAGATTATACTGTTTGACTCGGAGTCTCTACAATAGTTTGACGCTCCCCATGCAGCAACATTTTAATACGTCCTCTTTTCTTGTCATTTTCTTGTTCAGATGTTAACAGTATTTAAAAGATCTTCACATGCTTGGGGGTGAAAGTGCGTTGTCCTGGCGACGTAGTCACTCAGAACACGTGACATGTGCCTGATGTTTGTGTCCAACAGCTTGGGTTCTGCTCAGGGGTTTTTGTCCTTTGCATGTGCAGGTGTCTATGTTGTCAACCATACAGACGCCAACACAACAGCCCTGCCGACATTGTCTGCATAGTATGCTGTTGAGTCACTTTGGCCCTCTGTTTTGTCATTACATGACCCAGTTTCTAATCTCCTTATTTTTGAGTCTGTATGTGGGTTTTCCGATTTCTGTATTCTCAAGAAACTCTGCCTCTTCCACCTGTGAACCAGTCAATAAAAAAACATGTAACTGTGAGCACAAGTTAGGACTTATTCAAACTATAAATAATACAGTGATGTAGTTCTGGTGTGAAAGGACCTCAAGCTTTCTGGTTTGATCTTCTGGAACCTGATCAGGACTCTGAAGCACAGCATACCCTGTAAAGTTCTGGCAAACCTGTCCCAAACTACATACTAATTCTACACAGTACAGATTACATATTCATCCTCGTATACTGTTTTAAACGAATAAATGTCAAAATATGACTTTGTTTTTTCTTTGGGTTGCAGTGCGTAAACTTATTTAGATCTGCTGTGAGCAGCTCCATTTCTTTTGGGAGAGAATGGTGTGTATCAACGGATCACTTAAACCGGAACGGCATGTAGTCTGAATAGTGTGGTTTGAGTAAACCGTATGTCATGTTTCCTCTGTGAACTCACTCCATATTAAAAACCTGCTTAGAATCAGTATGTAGTATAGATTTAGGACAAGATTGGTGATGCTTCACACACGAGTTGATTCCAACCATAACCAGAAGTGGTCTGCTGTGTTTCTTTGGTCTACATGTGTGCTAGCTGGGTTGCACCATTGGCTCTGATCAGGTGTCACGGCCTTTAAAGAAACCACACCTGAGCATCTTGACGAGTTAGTTACTGCTGCACCGTAGAGAAGAAAAACCGATTCCAGTAGGTTCCTCAGGTGTCCTGGAGCCCACGGCAGTCTCAATACAATGTTAGTCTTGATGCAATGTGTCTGTGGCTGCTAGAGTCCATCTGAAGAGTAGGAACCATGTTGGCACTGCAGAGATTACTCTGACTCACCATACTTGTATTTTTCTCTTTTGTATTTTTGTTTTGTTGTCTGCTGCTTTTTAAAAAAATAAATAAAACTAATCTGTAAATGTGACTTTTCTTGAAGTGAGCTATGTGGTACGATTAAGAAGACCAACACAAATATTCATAGTCTAACTGAGTTGGGAGTTGTCACAGCACCTGTAGAAAGTATCCATCAAGGTTTATCTTCCATTGTTCATTCATTCACCGTGGCTCTAATTGGTAATATGACACGGATGCTAACGTGTTGCTTTATTATGAGAACATCTTGACAAAATCAGTAATAAAATGTCTAACTATTCTCCCTTTCAAGTCTATTTGTTTACATGAAGAAAATATTACTCGCTTTGTAACATTAAATTACCGAAAATATCACACTTGCTTTGTAATATTACCAAAACATTAAATTAACAAACTATCACTCGCTGGCCACAGGACATCTCTGGTCCTGGCTACATGGATGTAGTTGATAACATAAACCTTGATTATTTATCAAGGAATTTACATTGATGCAGCTAAGTAAGTGGACAATTAGTCTTTTTTAACAAAAGTGACCAATGTTCATGTTAATGCCTCAGTGAAGGCCCAGTTTGAGCCAGGTGGACACGCTGCAATCTTCCAGCAAAGACATGTTGAACGATACCAGGTGAAGTGGCTGTGGAAACGTACATCAGAATAGTGACACCATGCAGAGCATGTTGGTGAAGGATTGTTGTGGTGAGATGTACAAAGAAAACATTGTTAAAGTGAAGCATAAGTCATTCATGTTACAAATGTATTATGAACCAGTAGATGGCAGCAGAAGTAGACTTTTGTTCTTGGGCTCACTGGGGACAGCACATGTACCCAGGTACCCAACATGCCGTCAGAAAGGACTGCCTCACTCTGTTATATTGAGGGACATGTCAGCTGTGGCTGAATGTTCGGTGGTGAGACACATCCTTTCAACAGCACCATTCATCATTAGGGAATACAACTGCTGTGTTTGCAAAACGAGCAAGCAGAAAAAGAGAAATAAAGAAAGTGAAAGAATGAACTAATGAACAATAGTTTATCAGATCAGAAACATTTGTAAATGTGCATATCAGTTTTAATAATTTAAACTTGAAGAGACTTAGTTTATGTTGAATAGTTTACACTTCAGATTAGCGACTGCAAAAACCTCAAATGTGTACACATCAATAGAAATGATCAAGTAATGGTGATAATGTGTCTCTTTGTAAATGTTTAAAGGCATACTACTTAGTTTTTTTCTACCTTCTCTTCCCATTAAATAGTATCAACTTTTTTGAAAGTGATTTTACTGTTATTATTAAAATATGACATATTATATGGCCCATTTGTGGTGTGTATTACAGTACAGAGGGTACAGACAACTGTATGCATTCTCTGATACACATGAAGTCACCAATCCCTTCTATTCACCTGCATGTGAGGAACTCCACTGGCAGGTCATAACATGTGCGGAGGTTAACTTTATCACAGTGATTCATAAGCATTCATGATTTGTTAATTGTTATTTCACAAATGTACTAATGTTTTTAAGATGACTTCCGTCACAACACAGCTCTGTACTCAACAGTAAACACCTCAATTATCACACACATATATTATCGTAGTCACTACTTTGCTCATATATTTGTACCTATGTATATATTTATATATGCTATACCTTATTTCATCTTTTTACTCTGCCTTACAGACATTATTTTAAAGAACTAATTTTAGCTGTATTTCTATTCACTTGAATATGTATCATGTCAATGTCAATTAAAAAGAAGATGTGAATTTCAAAAGTTTTTAACTGATGGGACTGGAAATAGAAGCAGCTAATTACTTATTTAGTTGTCAGATGGTATCATAGAAAATGGAGCTTGCTTTGTGGCCCATGTAGCTCCTCCTCCACGCCCATCACAAGACCTTTCACTGCCCCCTTGGTTATTGCAAGCAGGAAGCAAGTTTCCTGAGTTATCAAGCCACTGTTTCCTGTACTGTCTCCTTAATCTTTCATTGGATGGCCACACACACACACACACTACAATATGGAAGGCTGTTATGTTCT
Source organism: Anarrhichthys ocellatus (assembly GCF_004355925.1). Taxonomy (NCBI): domain Eukaryota; kingdom Metazoa; phylum Chordata; class Actinopteri; order Perciformes; family Anarhichadidae; genus Anarrhichthys; species Anarrhichthys ocellatus. Next base: position 807,416 of record NW_022280086.1, on the reverse strand, counting down.
AAGGTTTTAAATGACTGGCAGTTTATGTGGAACTTGAAGTCACAAGAGACACACAATGTTTTAGTCAAGTCAGTTAACTACAAGTCCGAGGCGAGCCTCAATTCTTCAGCTCCCGAGTCCTCCAAGTCTTAGGACAAGTGTTGTCAAGCAGTTGCAGAGGACAGGGCCGGTGACAGTTTGAGCCACTCTGTCACACCAGGTCAAAACTGCTCACAGCATCCACTGGAAGGAGGTCAAAGGTCACTGACTAGCAGCCAGTAGGCGCCCAGAGGGAGATCAAGGAGGACATTCTCATCTGACACCAGAGACCATCTATGAACAGAGGCAGTAGTTACTATCCCTCCCTATATACAACCACCATATGCTGAATGAAGACTGGGAGATGCACTTGAAAGCTCTGATAAGCTATTAAATAGAGCTTCGAGCTTAATTGATCAAAAAACAAATCATGCGTCATTCATTCCCATCTTGAAACTGACTTTGATATTGTGTGTTTTTGTGTGTGTTTCCTTGACTCCAGTATTATTTGGTGTAAACCTGAGATCCAGAGTTGCACAGAAGGAAGAATGTGCTTTATTCGTGACTTCCTTGTGTTGGGGAAATGACTCCAGCATCCCCGGGGGAGGACCACCCTACTCCAAACCCATACTGTCCACTTTTATCTTCTCCATGCAGAGGCCTCTTCAACTAACTCAGACTCCCTTTGAGCTCTCTGGCTGCATTAAACACATTTGTGTAGTAATGAACATGTATGTATTAATGATTTATTCTTCTGCCAAATCTTTTTAGAATCTTCTCAATAATCACATACCATGTAACCTGCGATCCTGTTTGTGCTGGTAATGAAGGAGAAGAGAGTAGTGCTGTTGATAAAACAGAGCTTGATGAAAGAGTTGCATTAAAAAAGTAATCTACAGTGTGCAGATATTTTCAAAGTAAAAGGCCTGGCATGAGGACACAGAGTACTTCTAATTAGCAGCATAGGACAATATCATTGAGTCTGTACCCTTTATTTACAGTCACGCCATAATGTTGAGCTGTAAAATTGATTTATTACTAATGCTTAAACCTACTAATCTACCTGTTACAGATGTTTTTGAACCACAGTGGGATACTGGTTGGACTGTAAACATTTACTCCTTGTGGATGCAGTATTTTGTCCACACTGGGATCCTGTAGAATAGTGACCCACAGCTGTTTGGTCAGGGGGTGGTTCTTTTATATGCTTTGATCTCTTTGGGTGTTTTCATATTGATTGATATCAGGCCTGAGTAAGATTCCCCCCTCTACATTATAGTTGTTGTTTTTTCAGGTTACTCAGACAAACGTCCTGTACCACAGGAACTACAAAGTCAATGCCCAAACACTGCATTAGGGTAGCTGACCAGTAGGAGTTACCAAAGAACACCGAATAACTAGCGGGGCCAGAACACTCCCCGTCCTGTCTCTTTAAGACACCGCTACTGAATACAACTAAACAGCTTGATCTGATGATTTGAGGTAAACCAGTTCTGAATGGGCCTTGAGAAGACCTTTGTCGCACAAGTTTCACCTGTTTTCCTTATCAGTCCATCTCTGCTGGGAACAGCTTTGACCACAACTCCCAATGGCCAGTCATTCCTTCTGACTTGCTTCTTCTTGAGAAGAACAACATCAACATCTTTCATGTTGGGCCTTCTGCGCTGCCATTTCTGACGAGTTTGCATTATGCTGAGGAATTATTTTCGCCACCTACTCCAGAATTCATCAGCCAAACTTTGAAGGCGATTCCACAGTTACTTGAACATCTCCTTTCTCCTTTGCTGAGCTCACCCTGAGGAGGCAGAAATGTGTCTGTTTTTTGGGTTAATGAATGAATGAATTGTGTCAGTATGTGAGGATATTTAGGGTCTGATGAACGTCATTAATTATGATGTGATCTCAGCCATAAAGGTGGTTAAGACTTTGTGATTAAGTTGTGAACACCCAGACTGGAGAAGCATTGAATTGAGTATATGTTGCCAACCCAGTCATGAGCTCCACCCATATGCCAGGAATGTGGTGGATTGAAGATCCATTTTTGTCATATGGATTGATCATGTTGTCACTTTGATGTTGTTCATTCTGTACACATGACATCTAACGTACCCCTGTCCATCGTGAGAGAGGGATCCGTCCTTTGGTCCTCTTCCAGAGGTTTCTTCCTTTTTTCTCCATTAAAAGTTTTTTTTTGGGGGGAGTTTTTCCTTATCTGATGGGAGTGTCCAAAGACACAAGATGTTGTACAGGTTGTAAAGCCCTCTGAGGCAAATATGTGATTTGTGATATTGTTTTACACAAATAAATTGAATTGAAGTTTAAGTGTCAGTCAGTCGCATAAACACAGGGACTATGTAGGTGGATATCTTAACGCACTCTCTCTGTGCCAAGGAACACTCTTGTTCAAATACCCTACCAACAACATGACCCAACCCTTCATGTATATGGTTTAACACGCTCTGCACTGTGGTTTCATTGTTTATACCAGCCTTCTAGAAATGTTAAAACCCAAAGGCCCCAGGCTTGCTGGCCGCTCCTGTGCAATTTGATCAACCTCAAGGTAACTTTCAACTTTTATCCATTTGACTTTGTATGTTCTCTTAGCTTCTTTTATAATCCCACTCTGCTCCACATGATTCAGGGATTTAGCTTTACTGTTCTCAAATTCTCTCTGTTCCCACAACTCCAACGATTCTTTCCTTGAATCAGTCACAATAGCAACTACTTTAATGCCTTTCTTTTTGCAAAATGGTAATGCTTCGAGGATTACTTTAGCTCAGGGGTCTCAAACTCATCTTCACTCTGGGCCACATCAGCATCATGGTTTCCCTCAAAGGGCCGGTTGTAAATGTAAGACTGTGTAAATGTAACTACTCCTAACATATTGATAAATAACTGTCTCTGCATTTGATTAGTGTTTATTCAAATGTAAAAATATTGTACATGCAGTTATTTAAATGTAAAAATATATTTAAGCACATTTCTGTTATAACTTAAATCCTTTTAATTTAGGGTTAAGAAACCCACATTACTCTATCAAAGATCAAACTATTAAAGAAAATAGCAAAGACAAATATCAAACACAAGTTATTACAATAACTTTGTTCAATGCTTAAAATCCTTTCAAGGGTGCATTTACACAATCCCACGTGAAGTATTTCATGTGTTTTAAAGTATCTTCAATGTACTCACAATACATTTCCATGTCAAGTGTACAGTAACCAGCCAAAGAGCTGCTTCTGCGACTGTGTGTTTAAGTATCTCATCATTTTGACTTTCTATCTCATAACTTCGACTACGGGGATATTTTTATTATCAAGTCTAACTTTTAATTATTTAATTGAGTTTGAGACCCCTGCTTTAGCTGTTTGTGTTTTATCGCTCCTTTTCATCACATACGCCCCTGAGACATTTCACCATTAACATATTGCTTGCTCCCATCTGAGAACACATGCCACTTTTGTTCTATATCCTGCTGTGGCTTCGGATTTGTGATTTTAGTAATTCGTTGACCATCATGCATGAATCCATACTGTGCATCAATCAACATTATTTAGTATGTTATCCACGTTATCATGAACGAGGAAGTATGAAGACCCAAAAAGTCCACAGGACGGGAGGGAAGGGTTGTGGATGGGTCCAACAAATGGCGATCTTTCAGATCTGAGATGCACGACAAAGCGCCGCAACCACTACGCGCCCCTGGTGTGGCCATCGCAGAGATCAAAACACTAAATAAATCAAACAGAATGAAATGATAAATCACATTAGTAATAAAAAGCAAATTAGACTTGAAAATACCGCTCACTAACTTGATGGCTTAAGGCCTCAAGGGTCATGTTGCAGTCAAGAGCGTAAACTGTATATCCTGCTGCTGCTTGGCTGTCAGTTAATGGCAGAGTTTAGCTGCAGTAAACCACAATACAACAGTTTCACAATGTTGCATACTGTTTCAAAGTATTTTTTAAAGGTGCACCTACAGGGAAAACAATAGAGAGGAAGGTTTTGGTAGGTTGTGTCTGGGACATTTGACATTGATTCTTTGGAGTGGATCGTTGGATGCGCCTTTATTACAGATATGCCAGTCAACACAGTCACCAACATCTGTTGAATGGGTGAAGCAATAAGCAATGTGATGCTTTGGACTTTCCAGTTGTAAAAACGCTCCAGCCGCTTTAAACCTGTTAAACTCTCACAGATGATGGTGGAAAGGGCTTTTGCTTTGGATCAGACCTCCACATCACCGTCTGGGTCAATAAAGTCAAATACAACAGGGCCTGCCAAGATCTTCCCCGGGCGCTTTACAGCAGCTTAGGGTGGGTGTAAAGCAGAGGTCAAATTTCATGTACGTATATGACTATTGTAATTAATACAGTTTACTGAAGTTAAATACAGTTTTACAAGGAACTTTCATTTGGTGTTGATTTTGGCGGCCCCTGTGGACGTAGGTGGTAGTGTTTCCGAGCACCAGATTCTCTTGCAAAACTTCTCATTTTACTGCAGCAAGGGTCCAAGAGTCTGCTCCACTCAGTCCGGGTTCTGGTTCTCTCCAGCGTCCCCTCCCTCCAGTAGGCCCAGCAATACGGCCTGGGTCTCCAGCAGCGTGGTGTCGGTATTGGATCCAATTGGCACCGGTGGAGCAGAGAAGAGAAGCTCTGCTCCTGGCTAGAGGAGACACTGCTGCAGGGTACGCGCTCTCCTCCTCCCGCTAAAATAGACTCCTCTGCAGCCTGAGCTGAACGACTTTCTGGTGGACCTTCATGAAACCGACCCGCGGGCACTAATGACAAGCGGTAAGAATGACTAAATAGAAATAACCAATCTTCTCGCTGATGGTCTCCTTAAATGTAGCTCAGAGACATATTAAACTGAGACTGTTCCATAACAAGTCAAAAGTTCCTCGTACTAACTTTAATTAAAGGGTCTGAGTAGCTTTACACCAATGCTATCTATCTATTGGTGAAGTAAGAGAGGCGGCTATGGTTTAGGGCTGAGGTTTGTGGGCGGAGCTGCAGAACACACAGCTGACCCGGATCTCTCCGACCAGACTACACGCCTCGGTGCAGCGCAGGATGAAGGAGCCGCAGAGAGAGAGGGACAGAGAAGGTGGACACGTTGGAAGTAGCAAAGAGAATGACCAGGTAGGCTGTGTGGGAACAAGGGGGACACGTCTACATGTTTGGGGCGGATGTGTGAATACAGCGGCTCTGGATATATCTAGTCAGCTGGGTGCAGACGAAATGAGAGTAGATGAAACTTGTATTTTGTTACAAACAGAGAAGACCCGCAGGCTCAGTGTGAGATGTGTTGGTAAGTGTGAGGGCTCAGACTGACTGAAGGGTCTGATTGAATCAAAGGAGAAACAACAACTGCCATAGATGGATTGAAGTGAAAAGTAGCCTATCAAATATTTAGTCACAATGTATTCCTTTATTTTATTTTACCTTTAGTTAAACAGATAAGTCAATTGAGAATCAGTTCTCATCTACAATGACCACCTGACCAAAAAGGCAGCATCAGGGGTCAATTCGTTCAACGAAGATAGAAACTTCTCATACAAACATAACATATTATAATATGTACAATATAAAAAAAACAAATAAACAGTGTTCAGGTAGAAGCAAACTCCGAAGCAGCCGCACTGATCACTGATCACTGATCAGAGACGGTGTTTGGTGGTGAGTAGTTGAAGGAGCGTGACTGAATGAGGGTGTGGACCTTCAGCTTCTTTTGCAACTCGGTCCAGTCGCTTGGAGCCGCAGACAGTAACGGGAAGCGGCCGAAGGAGGGGCGGACTTTTGGAATGACGTTCAGTGATAGTTTTATAGATGAAACACCAGTTGACTAGAGAGTACAGGCTGCAGTGATGAGTGTTGGAAGAAGCACCGGTTTGGTCGATGACACCTAGTTTATTGAGAAGTTTGTTGAATTCTGTTTAATTTGCTGCCATGTTTGCTTGCAATTAAGTAAAAGCAGCCTGTGTTTTACCTTGCCAGTAAGTTTACATGTTGGGTGTTCAAGTCCCATCATGACAGTGCCCTGCAGCACTTATTAGGGAAACGGAGACCTGAAGAGCAACCTAAACAGGAATGCACCATCTTTTTTTCAGTTGAACAAGTAAAGTGTGGTTGTTCTTAAAATTACGCAACATGTAAGGTTGCAATCAAACTGCACGAGCTACAGTAGTGGCGAGCATGTAATTGGTTTCCAGAAGTAGCAGCTTTAGCAACATGTAAGACTATATTCCACCACTTTATGAATCTATGAACAATTTAAACATGGGTGGATTAAAACCCAGAAAACGCCATAACATTTAAAATGGGAGGCAAGGAATAAAATAGTAAAAAGATAAACAACAATATTATTTATGTTTATGTATTATATTGTTGTCTTGTTGATGTATTGTATGTGTATGGCAAAGTGCTTCAAAGGAATTGCATAGATGAGTATTGAGAACAGCTATGAAGCCACTGTATAAAAACACACATGTGTGATATACAGGAATATAAGGTTGGTCTGGATGACGAGTTAAAATCATAATTACTAGTATTACAGATATTACAATACATGATATTGATATCACATTATGTGAGGTGTATGCAAAATATAACAAAAATAATCAGGTTTATGTTTAAAGCATAACCAGTTGAAGTTATGGACAAATGTGCAATATACAGTAAACCGTTTATCCTAGTGTGTATTTAATATTGAATATTTGTTTGGAAGTCAGTAAACATAACAAGTCATTCTACATTTCTTGTCTTTGTTTCTTTTAGTTGTCATTGCTATTTAAGGATACAACCACATCGCTTGAGCAACACTCGCTGACTATAGCCATGCTAGGTTCAGGCTGATCCGTTGCTTTTGTGACTCGTAGTGGTAACATAGCCCAGCGCTGGGTTCACACTGGACGTGAAAGCGCTGCCCATTTCCTTTCGACGCACATGAAACCAATTGGGCCAACTGTGAACTCGGCGTAAAGGCCAATTCACACTTTCCACATGTCTGCGAGGGTCCACTTTGGTCTGTGTGATGTAAATGTCTTCATCCGCCCATTTCCACAAGGGTCCAGCCCAAAATTTGTGACTGTACGGTATAGCAAGAGTGCCGACTGCACGTGCTCCAGTTTCATTTCACTCAAGTCCAGTTAGTTGCTTATGCACCTCTAGCTAGTTTGCAAGAAGAAGATAACAACATAGTTAACCACATTTAACAGCCAAATGGCACTGACCTGGCAAATAATGGTATCCAGCTCCAGTTTGTAATAAGGTTGTTAAAGGTAATAAATACTGACCGTAAGCAACATGATACATATCTGTTTATTTCAGTGTTGACATATGACAATATGAATTCTCTACAGTATTTTGAAAGGGTATCAAACAGATAATCTACAGATTTGACAAACATTCCACAGCATAAATATGAGCAGTTTTTCAGCAAGTTACTTGATAAGATCAGTCATTTCTCCTTCAGTCATGTTTACAGGATAAAGTCTATTCCACACAAGTTACTGCATCAGTCTGATGTAATGTGTCAGAACACATGGGGACGGTGTCGCAGTAATCATTACATCAGGGCTATTCAATTATACAGTCGGGGCCATAAGTATTTGGACTATGACACAATTTTTCTAATTTTGCTTATTTACACAACTCCAATGGATTTGAAAGTAATCAGTCAATATGTGGTTGAAGTGTAGACTTTCAGCTTTAATTCAATGTCTAATACAAAAAAATCACAATAACCGTTTAGGAATTACAGCCACCCACATTTTCAGAGGCTCAAAAGTAATTGACAATTGTCTGACAGATGGTTTCATGGCCAGATGTGTCCTATTCTGTCACTATTTCATGACAAATTATTCCGACAATAGGATTCAAAATGTTATATTTGCAGTTGGTAGCTGGTCCTTGGAACTCGCAACATGCGGACCAAAAAGGTGTCAATGCAAGTGAAGGAGGCCATTATTAGGTTAAAAAAATTGGTGTACCTTGGTGAAGAAAAACCCTTCATAAGATCTACTGAAGTCAAGAACACTCTGGTGGAGGTAGGCGTGCCATTGGTAAAGTCTACAATCAAGAGACGCCTTCATGAATCTAAATACAGAGGGTTTACAACAAGGTGAGAACCACTAACAACACTGAAGAACAGGAAGGTCTGATTAGACTTTAACAGAAAACATCTGAAAAGACTGACCAGTTTGGGAACAAGAATATTTGGAGAGATGAAACCAAGATGAACTTGTACCAGAATGATGGGAGAGAAATGTGTGTAGAAGGAAAGGCTCATGATCTGAAACAAACTATCATCTGTCTAACATGGAGGAGGCAGTGCTTTGGATGGGCATGTATGGATGCCAATAGAACTGGGTTACTGGTGTACAATGGTGATGTCACAGCTGATAGAAGTAGCAGGATGAGTTCTGAGGTGTTTAGGGCTAAACTATCTGTTCAGATTCAGCCTAATACTACAAAACTGATTGGACGGCGCCTCACAGTGCAGATGGATAATGACCTAACACATACTGTGAACCCAACCCAAGAGCTTCTTATGGCAAAGGAATGGAATATTCTTCAATGGCCAAGTCCGTCACCTGATCTCAACCTAAGTGAGCAGGCTTTTCACTTACTGAAGATAAAACTGAAGGCAGAAAGACCCACAAACAGCAGCAGCTGATGGAGGCTGCAGTAAAAGGTCTGGCAAAGCATCTCAAAGGAGGAAACTCAGCGTTTAGTGATGTTTATGGTGCCAGACTTCAGGCAATCATTGACTTTCCTCCAAGTATTACAAATAATGATTATATTCACAATTATGTTAGATTCTCCAATTACTTTTGAACCTCTGAAAATGGGGATGACTGTGTAGAAGTGGCTGTAATTCCTAAACAGTGATTTTTTTGTTTTGTTTTATCCATTGAATTAAAGCTGAAAGTCTTCACCTTAACCACATATTGACTGATTAGTTTCAAATCCATTGGAGTCGTGTAAAGAGGCCACATTAGAAAAATTGTGTCATAGTCCAAATCTGGCCCTGACTAGTTCAGCAAAGGTCCAGTTAGAGAGACTTTCTTCAAAGGTCCGGAACATCACAATAATGTCTAACTTGCGCATGGTTTAGTGCCATAATTATTAAAGTAGCCTAGCATGTGTATTAACCTTTGTACGTAGTCAACAACTGACTGTCAAATCAAATTTAAGAAATAATATCTCAACAATATTTCTTGTCAGATTTCAAATTGAACTGGATGAATTATAAATAATACATAATCTAATGAATACATCTCTCATTTCAAGTAAAATAAGGACTGCGTTAAAGAATAAATTACAGAACTGAATGCTTTTGAAAAATCTTAAAATAAAGTACTTCATTTTAGAAAATTTAACTGAATTGTCCTGCAGCTTTAAATTCAGTTCATTCAGGGTGAAGTGATGTCAACCAAAAAAACATATATTTTTCTCATCTTCGAAAAAGAATTGGTGTGCAGGGTCAAACGTTATATCTGTGGTTATTAAACCACTTGTTTCAGCTCGATTCTCTCTGTTAACATCATTGTTGGACAGTGAATTCATGTGTTAGGATTCTGATCATATTGAGCTCTTAGATTGTTTATTATCTGTGACTTAATTTCAGATCTGAGTGGGTACGTTTGCTCAAAAGATTTATGGTTTGACTCGTAGTGAAGAATTAAGATGTAAGCGTTTGTCCATTCTTGGTTAATGGTTCTTGTCTCTCTGACGTCACGTGAAATGGCTTCTCTAACTCACGTATTCTCCGACTACTCGGTCTCTCGCCCGTCTCTCGTGTGTGTGTGTGTGTGTGTGTGTGTGTGTGTGTGTGTGTGTGTGTGTG
>NW_022280086.1:635058-797539 GCF_004355925.1 Anarrhichthys ocellatus | reverse complement strand
GTGTGTGTGTGTGTGTGTGTGTGTGTGTGTGTGTGTGTGTGTGTGTGAGAGAGAGAGAGAGAGAGAGAGTGAGTCTCACTCGAGTCGGGAAGTTGATCAGAATACACATATTTGACTGGCTGAGTAGCATCATGTGATGTGATTTAAAATGCATGTAATTGGTTGGTGTGTTTCCTGGACCGCTGAACGAGTGCCGTAAAGGCTGGGAAAACGGCGCCGGTTAAAATAGAAGCGCTCCATCAGAATTGAATAATTCTCGGACTGCGGTCCGCCTATTAGTGACCCCTGGATTATACTATTACTTCGATTACTTTCTATAAGGTATCTTTTTTTTTTTTTTAACCGTAGATTTTATTTAGTCAACTACTTGAGTACGGTTTCTCATCTTCATTTTGTCATCATATCAAACTACCCCCCCCCACATCCAGTCAAGGGTTTACATTACATACTCTGCTACATGAACGTGCTAACACGCTACCTATGTTTCTCCTCACAACAAATGCTTTCTTCTTAAGTTAAGAGTGTGATTGACGTTAACTTGACTAACGACTCATGTCATTACCGAGTGACCAACGACTGCTGTGACGAAATGTCAACATTTACTTTTAGGTAAAGTCGTAAAAGTGAAAAGTCCGAAATCTGCATATCGCGTATGAGCAACAAGTTCCACTGATCATTGAAATTGTCACGGTTTGGTGAACCATTGTTGGTAAAAAATTTAAATCACTGCTCACTGCTGCACAGAGTTGGTTAAAAGTGGAAGAACAGATCTCAAGTGTGTGTGTGTGTGTGTGTGTGTGTGTGTGTGTGTGTGTGTGTGTGTGTTGAGATCGCCCATGGACTGAAGATAATGTGTAATAAACTATAATATCCATATTTACATTCTGACGGACAGTAAACCTCTGCTAATGAATGCGCTTGAATACAGACTGAATGAATGAGGTGTTAAAACAGCATCTCTGGCTGTGTAAGAGGGAGGAGAGAGAGACAAACTCAGGGTTTGTTAAAGAAAAGCTGCCAGCGAGCAGGTTGGCTTCACAGAGTCAGTTGGTAACTTGAAATCCAGAGTGTCCTTCATCTCAGGGTTAACTAACTCAGTTTTCACTAAACCTGCTGAAACAGGAAAAAACAAACCGAAGGCCCAAAACACAAAATCTTCCAGATACAGATTTTCAAAAGATGCAACAGTCTAGTATTAACAGAAAAAGTCAGAGGGCATTGAGCCAAACTGACAGAAATGATGTTGAGCGTGGCTGTTAGTTTGAAGCATTAGTAATATAATCATCTCTGCCTGCACGGTCTCTTCAGTCCATGCCAGCACACACACTTTACTTTCTGTTCTGCCACAGTTAACAAAGTCTGCGTAGCAGTGAGCAGTCATTGTAATTATTCACTGACAATGATTATTGTGTTTTGATATCTTACATTGCTCTCTTGTTCAGCTTTTCAAAGGAAACAGGCTGTAACCTGTAGTAGATTGACGCACAGCAAAGCCTCTCGTGTACAGGGGACAGGCTCCGCTCGATTAAAAACAAATCTAATTCTGTAAATGGCTTTGAGTAATTTGGAATAGTCTCTGATGAATGGATCTGATGAGGAATGCCCTCAATCAGGATGCAATTACATTTACACATTTTTGATTCATTTATTTAAAAATATGTGTGCTCCATCAAACATATTTTCCATCAGGACGCATGCTTTATGGCTGACAAGATTTATTTGTTAAAAAATTCTGTATTATTTAGGACATTCTGCGATATGAGTCTCTGTCAGCAATGTTACCTGTAATATAGGTATGTCTCATATGGACGCTAAAGGTTGCCTTTTGTGTCGGTATCAGACGCCGAGGGGTGGGACAAAGCAGCGGTATTTAACAGGCTGTCCAACCTAACAAGACTGCCGCTTGTGACTTTTACAGAAAAGTGCCCCTGGTGTCATGAGACTGCCATGTAAGATTATCATCGTTATAACATTTATGTAACAAGGTGCATGTATGAAAGTGTTAAAAAACAACAACAATGAGGCGGTTTGGGCTACAGATTTGTCAGTCTGGATATTTTGGTCGTTCATAGCGTATCTCAAAGTGTGGAAATGCTGAGAAGAGTCCATGCTGCTACTAACAGAGCCTTACGGAGGACAACATGCGGACATAAATGATCTGCTGGCACTTCAACTTTCACATTACTTTCACTTTCTGCTGATTCCCCTCGTGAAGTTTACCAGCCGCCTCCGTTGCCGAGTTTGTCTGGTGCGACGAACCACCATACGTAGTCACGTTGTGACTGATGCCCACGTCGTTACTACAGAAACCCATGCAGATAGGTTGATAATGTCTGGACACACAAAGCCGAGCGGATCACTTGCAAATAACAGCAGTCTGTCCTAAATATGCGATTTGAGGAATAAGTCAGATTTGCCTGTTGTCTGAACGTAGTGCATGTGCTCCCTTGCTTTTCTCAGAGATGGATATTTCCAGAAGTAACCTCATACCAGTGGTGGGCAAAACAAATGACAAAGTTATAGCTATTTTATAATTTAATCATTTTTCATAAATACACTACATGTATTATAATTAGTGCTGGGCAACGATTAAAATATTTAATCGCATTGTTATGGCAAAGTTCAATAATGAATTCAAAAGTAGTGTATTGCGCACTTTTATCTTGAAAGTGCTGCTATATGAACAAAAGTGCAATAATATTTGGTTTGCAAACACTTTAAACAAATCAGGTTATTTTAACAGCAGTATTCCCTTTACACAGCAGCAGTTAAAACACAGTTATAATGATTCTGATAATAGATATTCAGCCGGTGTTCATAACTTTATCTTCATGTGTGTAAGAGATGCAATTTAAATATACACCTTAAACTGCAAACATATCTACTTCTTTTTTTATGTTTGTTAAATTCTCAGTAGCGATAACTAAATGATGCTTATTATACATATTACAAACAAAAACACTTTAAAAACTCGACAATATGTATTTTAATATTGTCACTGTTGTAAATTGTTTGTTTGCATGATTTACTTTTATTGTGAAGAGCAGGAAAACGGAAGTGCTTTTACTTTGAAGAGACAGGAAGTAGAATGGTACGTGTTCTTGACGCTAACAATGTTGATACTATAAAACCACATGTCGGGTACAAGAGCGTGTTGTGTTCAGTGTAATACTGTAGTTCAGACAGTAAAGTGTTTCATTCAAACAAGACGTGTCTTGATCCTCACTAGAAGCTCCACTTCGCAACAGTCACGTTTGATCTGTAACGAGACGATCGCGCTCGCATGTGTGTGTGTGTGTTTGTGAGACAAGAGTGAAGGATGGTGATGGAGTGTAGGAGGGGTTCTGGACCCGGGGGGGGGAAGGAAGGGACTCCACACGAACACAGCTGTTCACTGCTTGCTGCCTGGTTCTTGTGTTAAAAAAGTTGCTTAATAATAAATAAATAAAAAACTGCGTTAACGCGCGATAATATAATTGTCGGCGTCAATTAATTAATGCGTTAACGCGATAATAACGCGTTAACTTGCCCAGCACTAATTATAATTTAGTCAGTACTTTAGTCAGTAAAAACATTTTTCCCATTATCTTATTTTCTCATTGCACAGCTACTGTCTTCCTCAGTTGCTCTGCTTCCAGTGCAGCTTGTTTTAAGTTGAGCTTTTATCCAATCAGATTTCACCTCTGTGTCTCTAGGTAGAACAGAGGCCCGAGGCCTGCAGACTCACAACAAGTGAATCCCTTTGCAATTTAAGTGAATGGGGTCGATATTGTTGATTGTCATAGTCTTCAACCAATCAGATATTTAGTTTGACATGTTGGGCGTATTCTTTGACACGTCAGAGCCTTCTAGATAGTCTACAAGTACGTCAGCATTAACGTGCACTGTGATTGGTCAGTGAGCTAGCGTGACTGTTTTGAAGCTGAAAGCTAGCTAGCAGAAGTTAGTAGTCAGAGTTCAAGTTGAAAGATATGTAAGAAGTTATGACATTGACGTGGCATTTTTAGCGTTTTGCTTGGTGTAGAGTCTTTTTTTTTTTTACCTAGCTTTGTTTTTTTAACACTCAATGGCTGAAAGAGGAGAAACGGATTTCTCAAGAAGGAAAGCTGGACAGGGTCGGTCAACCCCACAGCTAACAGCCCTGACCCAGCATGGAAAAGGATTTGTACGAACGGTATTTCAGCGTCGGAGAAGCGTTGCACATTTCATGGCTGGGAATGCGTTTTATTTGCAACTGAGCGTCTTGGTGTTTGGAGCGACGCTAACCTGAGTTGGCTAACCAAGGCAGCAACACGACACCATAGCACGACAGGACACTTACAAGCTACGGTGCTTTTGAAAACTTTTGCTGAGACCCGAGTGGATCTACAACTCAACGAACACGTTCACAGGAGGACCTCTGGCTGGAACTGAACCGCACCGATGCTCTGTACAACCGCATCATTAAACTCTTTGTAATCAAAGAAAGGAGGATGGACTTTGTCTTTAAGGGAACAGCAGCTTTGGTAAGTGAACTGCTTTGTTTTTATATCTGCAGTATCGTTACTACTGTGTTCATTTTTCTATGGTGTCATTTTGATAATATGGTTAATATTGTTCCCTCTGATGTGAAAATATTTGAATGGTCCGTGCTCTTCAGTGTGCGGTGGAATACTGTTTTAGCGCTGCAGTGTTGCTGGATTGATTTATCTTGCTTTGTTGTCATATAAATGTATGTGACTGGTTCTTGTCATTGTATTAATTACATTGATTCTGACATGTCCGTTAATGACGAAGCATCCCGTCATCGCGGGGTTAGGGTCGGATATTTGATTCTCTGTTTGGGCTTTTGTTTTCTTTTACAAAGCAATAATTATGGTCTGGAGAAATGGGGATTGTGTGGCGATTGCTTTAGCCCTGTTTGAATCAGTAGGGAACAGCTAAACGCTGCGGGGAGAGTGTAGCGTGTTTGCTGCTATTGTTTTCCGCTAAGCTAGTTTAGCGTCGCGTGTTTCTTCTGGGGTCGGAGTGTCAGACAGCTGTCTGTTACGTCATGTGGGTTGCCAGTTTGAGCGCAGTCTACCGAAAACATATTTCCCACAATTTAAGCTTCTGCATTTTCCAAATGCACTAGTATTATTCAAACGTATTGTTCGGTTCGTAAGCCTCGTACCGAACAGTTTAATAGGAATACGTGTATTGTTACACCCCGAGAAACAAATAATAACCGTAACTGTGGCATCATAATGAGGTTATTAGGAGATTGTTCAACTATAGTCGGACAGCACTGAAGGCCCAGGTATAAAATGCACGGCCCGCCACTGCCTCATACAGTACCTGTTCTTTGGCAGACAGGTTGAACCAGTTCTCATAGTTGACATATTATGTTTCAATTAGAATTAGAAGCAACAACTCATTCTAGATTTGAAGGAGTTGGAAACCATGTTTACCAACTCAGTTCAGAGAGTGTGACCAGCAGTTTGTGACATTGGAATGCCCTGTCATGCCTCAGCTTGAATCCCTCTTCACTTATTCCTTACATTTCTTTCATTCTCTGCTTGGTTTTCATCTTCTGTCTCCTCCTCCAACACTTCTGTTCTTTTCTTTCAAACAGCTGAGCCCTCATCTGCTTCCCCTGTCTGTCGCTCGCTGTTTGCTGCTTAATCCTCTCTGTGTGATCACATGATTGTTGAGTACACTCCCTCGACAGTTAAACATGAAACCAGCTCAGTGCCCTGGACTGTTCAAATAACATCCAAATCACATGTCCTGAGTCAGGCTTATGTTCAGCTAATATGAGGCTTCAGCTGTTTAAGTTTGGATCTTTGTGCTGGCTTTGCGTGTAGGTTAATTGGCAGTATTTTGTCACAAATCGACTGTCCATGTGACTACCTTCACCGTCATAATAAAGTTATCATTTAAAATTTTTCTTTTTGTACAAAATTCTATTTCCCCCCCCCCCAACGGTTTGACAGTGTCTTTGTGCTGTGAAGGGATAGTAACAGAGACAGACGTTTGCACTAAAATATTGAAACTTTGAAAGATCTCCACTTGATATGCTGTCTGAGACTGTTGAAGCCTTACATTGTCTTAACATGAACTTTGGAATATATTTTTGCACATATATTTTTGATTTAGTTCACTTCCATTGGAAGCATGTTATGAAAGAATCTTTTATTGGCCAGTGTGAACTAAGTATGTATACTTCAAGCAAAACCCATTTCAATGATTATTACGAACCTCTCTTTAAATTGACCAGAATAACCTTTACATATACATTTTGGTATTTGTTGGGCCACAAAATGAGAAACGTAACAACCTAGACCGGGCTTTTACAGAAGGGAGGCTTAAAGAGACAGACGCTAAAAAGGAGTATTTCAGGCAGAGGGTGAATATAGGTACAGTATATTCAGACAGACGATGCAAGAAAAATTATATTTTAAACATGTACTAGAAACCCAAAATACAATTATGAACCTGAAATTGAGCATTATGTCACCTTTAAGTTACTCAATCGAACCAGACTAGAACGTTTATTACATACAATTGCTTACATGTTTGTACGAGATCTAGAATCCTTTTATTCCTCCACCATTGGTCTTTTACTAAACTCTCTGAAGAAGCAAAATATTAGCAGGACACTTTAGTTCTCACTGTTTTTGTAGCAGCAGGAAGCTGTAACTTCCCTCATTTTATCTAACACTTGTCACGTGGGCATGATGAGGACTCAAGCGCAGACAGTAAGATGCAGTGAGAAAAGGGTTTTAATGAAATACGAACACAACAGGGAATCCAAGGATGAGACAAGAGACGAGGGGGGAAATCCAGCAGGACGAGGCAGGGCAGGCAGACTGGGAAACCAGGAACAGGATGAGCAAAAACGGGTGTGTAGGTATGAACAATGACCTGGCAGTGAGTGAGTGAGAGACAGGGGTTTATAAAGTGGTTTGAACAGGTGAGGGGAGTTGTGCTGATGAGGAGGGAGTGCTTGATTAGAGGCAGGTGAAGGGAGTTAGGTTGATGCTGGGGGAGTGACTGAGTGAGGAGGGTGAAGTTACACAAAGACACAGAACACACAAGGCAAAGCCTGATCGTGACAACACTGTCCTGAAATGTAATTGTAGTGTCAATGCCTGCAACACATACAATGTTATCTAAAGCTACTCATCCCTCTAATTTATTAATGTCAAGTGATAATTGAGATGTTAGACTGTAGATCTGAGTAGTAGACCCACTTTTCATGCTAAAATACAGCACAAATAGTGTATAATCAAACACCTTATGACGGTGTGTCCCCTGATTTTGGTGTGAAGTGGACATGATGCAGGATGAAGCCTTCCTGCTGCTTCTACTTTTTAGTTATCTTTTCAGATACATTTTGTTTCACAAAACACTAAATGAAGTGCTATGTCAAAAAAATAAAGTGGAACTTACCGAACCACAATCC
This sequence comes from Anarrhichthys ocellatus, assembly GCF_004355925.1. NCBI lineage: Eukaryota > Metazoa > Chordata > Actinopteri > Perciformes > Anarhichadidae > Anarrhichthys > Anarrhichthys ocellatus. The sequence continues at coordinate 790,113 of NW_022280086.1, read as the reverse complement.
AGAACCCAATGCCCGGTGTATTGGTGCATTTACTTGCATTTATGTCTTTGGTATATTGCTGGCTTATTCATATTTTTTAAGCATCATGTACACAAGACACATGGTTTTAGTGATCGGGGTAGTTTTAAAATTGGGGAACCCTGATTTTACCCAACTGATGTATACAAGCAAGAGACTCGCACATGCAAACCAGGATGCAACATCCTGGGGAGTTTCCAAGAGCCATGTTTAAGGCATGGTTCCGAAATAACATTGAGCTAGCGGAGAAATCAGATTGTATTCTGCATAATGAGTAATCAAATGATAATTTGATTACATTTAAGTGATAATACTTCTGTACATTTACTTGAGCAACATGTATAATTTAGGACTTTTACTTACTTTTACAGGAATATTTTTAGGCTGTAGTATTTCTACTTTTGCTTAAGTAAAGGATCCAAGTACTTCTTCCACCATTGCTGCAGTGCATGTCAATCTCTACAAGACACGCAACAGAACACAATGCAGAGAGAAGGGCATCTAGGAGCATGTAACCACATCACAACAAACATTTATTTTAACCAAAACCATGATCTCTTCCTAAACCTAACCAAGTAGTTACATTTCACAACATTACCCATACGTTTAAAACTGCTACCCTTTCACAAGGTTAAATAGAATGGTCACTTTTCAAATCTGCCACCGTGCGTTTGTTTCACAAAGTGAAATGAAATGGTTCTACGTTGTTTTGGGATTCTATGGCAAACGACCTGTTGTTTCGTTATGAGGGCGTGTTGCAATTATATCAGTAAAATGATTGAAGAGAGAATTTCCTTCTTGTTCAGACTTATTTGGAGTTTGCAAACTGGAAAAACATGTTTGCAAATTTAAAGGCAGCATGGCAAAGAAAACACCCTTTGCTCTCCCAAAACTGGTGACATAACTCAAGTTCACATGATGTTCAAAATGCTGCTGTCAAATAGTTTGTACTTAAAAATCTACCACTGCACCCTCTTGAATCCAATTTTTTTTTGTGCTTGGTCAACAATGTTTCTTTGTATTATGTTGCTGACAGAGCTGGATTCCCAAGATCCTCAGGAAGCGAGTGTGCACCACTTTTGTTGAAGACTCTTTCAGGTAATTACTCCTTCCTCTGTTTTCTCTAAAATGCAAAAATATTGGGTTTTAATGATGTGAAAGCAGGCTCCAACATCCGGTTCTGAAAAGTGAAGGCAATGCAAAAGTGCCTTAAACTGAAGGCAAAGCTCTCACTTTACCAGTCCATCTACGTTCAGACCCTCACCTATGGGCAAGCGGACGAAATGAGCTTTTTTCATATGGCTGGGCTCAGCCTTAGAGATAGGGTGAGGCGCTCAGCTCAGTGTCACTTCTGGTTGCAAAAAAACAAGTAGGCCACGCCCAAAATGCCAAACTCGAGGCATCAAAATGGTTGGCACTAACCAATGGGTGACGTGTGAGTATGTCCACTTCTTACAGTCAATGTGTGTCATAGGAATACATTTTTATTTTTTTTTTTGATTGTGTGATTCTGTAATTGAATGTTTTTCTGATGGTGGTGGTGAAGGTGAAGGGTCTTCCCTGATTTCACAGAACTCAAGCTCTACATTTAATACAGTTATCATATTATCTGTTAAGCCTCGTGACAGAAATCGAGGAGCTGTCCTGGTTTTTCATTTGATTATCAGTTAAAAAAGTACTTCAGTCCTGTTATTATTTTATCATATTGTTTTAAAGATGTTATCATTTTTACCATTCTCTGACTTGGAGGAAGTTGTTAATTCTTTCTTCTTCTTTATCATTGATTAAACTCTGTCTTTACCTGAGGGGCTGCAGCATTCTGTATAACTAGCTGGAGCAGACAAGAGAGATCACGTAGCCTCAATTTTAACCTCTTTGCTTTGGCTTCCATTTGATATAAGAATTGATTTAAGGTTTCACTCATTACTTTTAAATCCCACAAACTGGAACAACCTTCCTGTTGAAATTCAATTTAGAGCGAGATTAGGGTTGTACCATCGATGAAACCAGCAAAAGTATCTTACTGTACAAACTGTATCATTAACACAAATGCCTTTTGAAATTAAATGACCCTGGGCATTTCAGGCGCCATTAACCAGATAAGTTTGTATGGGTTTGTGTGTCAGTAATGGAGCGCTGTGTCAGTGTGGTGGTGTGCGGGAGGTGCATGACTCTGTGGCAACGGCAGACTTCTTTGGAGCAGCCATTGTCACTCAGTGGGACAGCAGGCAGCACTCTTCAGAGTGTCCCACCGACGCCTATGGGGAACTGGAGTTTGCCGGCGCTGGACGAAAACACAGTCATGTGAGTGACGCACTCCTACACACACTCATCTACACCACACACAATTTAAACCAAATCCAAGATGATGAAACCACCCTTTAGAGCAGGGGTGAAAAATATCAGGGGCCAAATAGTAATTCAATAGTTTTCAACCAGATACTTTAAATGCAAATCAGTGTTTCTAGACCAGAAAACCCCATGGGCCAAAGTACAATATTAAAAACAAAGAAAACTGAACAGTTTAATGTTTAACATTACAGTCGTTAACTGGAGTGCCTATATATTACATAAAGTATTTCTGTATCTGCTGCTCTTAAATTAAATTAATATTAATTCAATACTTTTAAAGGGCCCAGGCAGAAATGGTAAAATATTATTGTTTTTCATAAACTTTAGTCAACATCTAGTGTACTTCGATGGAGTGTTGCCTGTGGTGGCCCTCTGGACATAGATTTAATTCCCATGTACATTAAAGTATGATAAACAATAAGAATGTTAAAATTTCTTGTTGAAATACATCTTTGTCTGAATCATTATAAATTATTTGATAAATGCATTTATTTTTCTGTCTAGTTTCTGCGGCTGTCATGTGACACCTCACCTCAGATTGTCTACACCCTGATGACGGTTCACTGGGGCCTGCCCTTACCCAACTTAGTTGTGTCGGTGGTGGGGGGTGAAGGCCATGAGAAGGTCAAAACATGGGTGAGAGATGTCCTAAGAAACGGGCTGGTTAGGGCTGCACAGAGCACAGGTAAGAACCCAGAGTTACTAATAGGGTCAATAGAAACCTATGAGAATCCAAACTGGAACCATTTTGTACGAAAACTTCAGAAATTGTAGAATATTGTTTGATTGATGTCTTGTTGTTGTAATCAATTGCTTCAGCTGACTCCTGGATAATACGCTTAAACCAGTGGCGGCCGTGCATTTTATACCTGGGCCTGCACTCATGAAAATGAAGCTCAACACCTACAAATACACTATGAGTGCAGTACATGAATACCGGCATGACGGGATGCGGCGGCATTAACGAACAATGAGTCAAAATCAATTCAGCTAAAACACGCATTCTGCCACACACTCAAGAGCACGGGCCATTCAAATATTATTCATATCAGAGGGAACAATATTACCCATATCATAAAAACGACACGATAGACAAATTAACAGAGTAGTAACTCTCCTATCACTCCCTCCAGGAAATACACGACTCCATAGTTCTTGTTACTGACGGATTTATTTGTCTGTCAACACCGAGAGGGAAAATGAGTCCACTTGAAAACGCATGAATCTTCAAAGTAGATCACTTAAAACTTAACTTTAACACTTTAACTTTAACACTTTGCGCAGAGTATATAGACCGCTGCCGCTTCGCGCGTCGTCTTGTTGCTGTGCACCGGCTAAATGTGTCCCCCGCGCAACATAGGACGTAACAATAGTTCCTATCACATATAAAACCAAACGAAAATCCATATAAGTTGTATAAATAATAATATAAACAAGCATATTAAATGATGACATAGATCATATGTATGGCAGTTAAAGCTACTGCAGTTAACTTACCAGAGCTGCTGTTCACTATTTAGCTGTTCTTCCTCCTTTCTTTGTTAACAAAGAGTTTAATCTCACGGTTGTTCAGTACATCCGTGCGTTTTAGTTCCAGTAAGAAGTCCTTCTCGATTCATGGACGCCAGTGAAGACAGTCGAGCCTCCCCAGTTGTATTTCTTGAATAGGTTTTAATGCGTTTGAGGCTGAAAATGTCTGCTCGACAGAGGCAGCAGATCCGAATAGCCTTTGAGTTAAGAAGTGGGGCCCTCCTGATATTAAGAGCAAGGCTGTTCCTGGAGTGCAGAGCAGAGGGAACTGAGCGTGTTAAAATTGGAGCAAATGGGGTACATTATTCATAAGTAGATGAAGTAGAGAAATATTGTCTTTACTTTCACACATCACTTCAATGTGGAATATATACAGTATATGCTGTGTAACTGAAAAGCAAATTGTATGTGTACCACCTCACCACTTTTCTCCCTACTCTTCCCCAGGGGCGTGGATTCTGACGGGGGGTTTGAGGGAAGGCGTGACCCGCTGTGTGGGTGAGGCGGTGAGGGACCACGGGTCCGCGGCTCCAGCTATCTCCAAGAAGAAAGTGATTGCTGTGGGGCTGGCACCCTGGGGCCTGGTGCACAACAGGCAGCAGCTCGTCAATGCCCAGGTACTCTTCAGGCAGTATGCATACCATGGGCTTGTCCTGAGATAGTCCACTATACAGCCTGCACCTTTGGCACAAGGTTCACTCCAAAATACAAATAGATACTAAAAAAAAAAAGTCTTTGTGCCTCTATACCCTATTTTACATGAGAAATGTATTATTTGTTTCCTGTTATTTTGTAACCCACAGTAAAAGAGCAACACACACCACTAAACTGCATGTGATGATTTTAATGTGCTCTAATTGAATACATTTATCCTAATTTGAAGAATTACTGTATGTATCCTTTTCGAAGGTGAATTCTACTAATTCTATGCTGGTGTGTTTGACTTCTGCATGTCTTGCGTAAGCAGCAATATATATTAGTGGCGGGCCGTTCATTTTACACCTGGCAGTGAAGTGCTGTCCTGCAGCTGAAACACCACCTAATAATCTCATTATGACGCCACAGCTAGAGTTATTTGTTTCTGGGGGTGTAACTACACGTATTCGTATTAAACCGTTCGGTACGAGGCTTACGAACCGAACAATACGTTTGAATAATACTAGTGCATTTGGAAAATGCAGAAGCTTAAATTGTGGGAAATATAATGTTTTCGGTGGACTGCGCTCACGTAGCAGACAACGGGCTTTGTGACCTCTGAACCCGGAACAAAAAAAAAAACGCAACAAAAGACAGCTGAGGCACCGCACTTCTGGGAGGCTACGCTAAACTAGCTTAACAAACAATAACTCCGCGCATGACGGTATGCTTCGTAATTAACGGACAATGCATATAGTCCAAATCTATATAATTAACACAATGACAACAACAAACTCACAAGAACCAGTCACATATATTCATATGACAACAAATCAACCCAGCAGACCTGCATCAACACGCATTCTGCTACACACTCAAGGGCCATTCAGATATTAGATGTAAAAAAACAAACAGTTGACTTACCAAATGCTGTTCACTTAAAGACAAACTCCATCCTCCTTTCTTTGTTGACAAAGAGTTTAATCCCACGGTTAAATCCCAACTCACAAATCTGTTTCTCCTCTTTCAGCCATTGAGTGTTAAAAAAAAAAAAACAAAGCTATGTATAAAAAATAAATAATCTACACCATGCAAAAAATGTCATCATTTCTTTCAATTTGAACTCTCACTACTCCGACTAAGCCTCTGATGGCTACTTTAATTTTCGTTTTCCAAAAGTCACATATATAATATTTCATGATCAGATCTTACTTTTGCATCTTGTTGGAATCATAAAGTAAGAGTAAGTACTCAAGACTCCATCCTTGTATTTCTGACTAAACACTTGATGGAGACTCTTGTAGTGATGATGTTTCAGTGAGAGCTAATGGAGAACATGAAGTGGAGAGAAGAGTGAATGGATCATCATCTCTGGAAACAAACCCTGCAATATCCCGTCTGCCTTCAACAGAGTAAAGAAAAAAAAAAAAATAATACCAGTAGGGTTGAGCGGATGTGTGGGTGATGGACTGTTAGCTGGGAGCTCCAGCTGAGATCAGATCAGCAGAGAAGATTCCATCTCTCTCTGGAAATGAACTCACTCACATGAACTTTTGTGTTGTCTGTTTGAAGGGCAGTTTCCCTGCTCGATACTACGTCCAGAACACATCGCGCGACTCCTGCTGCTTGGACAACAACTGCCAGGCTTTCCTCCTGGTGGATGATGGTACTGTTGGCCGCCGAGGGGGAGAGACAGCCTTTTGTGGAAGTCTGGAGGACTACATTTCCCATCAGCGCACTGGCATTTGGGGTGAGACAGTCCCAGAGTATGTTAAGCGCAGCCCCTTTCAAACATGGACTGTTATATTGCTGTAATATCTTATTAGACAGTAGAGTGCTATATACTATATTACTTAGTAAATGCAATGAGGACATTACAATATGAAAGTCATGTTTTGGCTTTCAGATCATTTATATTCTACTCGCATAGTTTTGAAGCATTTTGCTGGATTTTGCTTGCTGGACTTTCAAACATGATATCTTGAGTTGCCATGAAATTGAAAGAGTGAGGTGCATGTCTGAAAGGAACTCTTGAGAAAATGATGTGGGCTGACTGTGTTAAGTACTTGACTGCCCTCTACTGCTTAAGTTAAGGTAGTAGTTGTGCACTTTTGGAGAGGTTGTTTGAGGTTATGGGAGAGCATTTCAGGTTTTATTTCTTTGCTTAATGTAATGTTTCTGTAGAGAAGCTGGCTTTTTCTTCTAACTTCTTATCTTGGGCCAATACCAGGTAGTGGCAGTATTGAAATCCCTGTGCTGTGTATGCTCATCTCAGGAGACGCCAATATGCTGGAGGTGAGGAAACTGTCACATACATTCTCACTCTACACACACTATGATAGTTTTTTGATTTTACCATACATTTTTCCAAGGATAGTTTATTACCAATAAGCCAGACTAACAGGCCACAACATACGCGGGATTTCTTTACAGAAAGATGCAGGCCTTACCTAACCCTGGCGAGTTCGACTATGTCTCTCCACTTAACAGAGTTGTTGGGCTGGTTGGTCCGGTCCTCTTCTCCCAATAGTGCACTGAACTTGATGTTGGTTTCAGTTTATTTAGGTTAGCAATCATTGTAGATCACAGTCTCAACACAAAGAGACTCTCCTGTCAATCCAGAGGCATCTGTTGTTGCGGAAGTGTTACACCCACCCCTATACTGTTAGCTCTGTTAGCACTGTTGCTGTTGTTTGCACTGTTTGTACTGTTAGCGACTAGCCATCGGCTTAGCCATTGCAATGTTCAGAGCCATGTGGAGGCAATCCCTCCATCATAGATCTGCTCTGAATTTTTTATTTAGCCGAGTTTCAAAATTCAAAAGATTCTGAAATTGAAAATGCTGGTATCGTAAAAACAACATCAAAATACAGCTCATCAGTAGTTTGTATAAAGTCTGCCTTTTTTTTTTTTTTTACATTTTCAAAAAATCTAATTTTGACAAAATTCACTCTTTTCGCTTGACCACAGCAGCACTCAAGTTTTTCCCTACCTGTCTTCATGTTATTGTGAAGGCAGTTCTGCCACTGATTATAAAGCAATGTCTAATATTTCATGGCATATGATCTTTGTAATTTTTGAAAAATAAAGTACCTAAATGACTGTAAAAAACATATAGCCATCTCACTGACATACTGATTAAAATCTGTATATTTGAAAATGTCCTGTCATTTATACTGTGTACCTATTTCCCTGGCTCAGAGATTAGATGTCTCTCTGAGGAAAGCTACACCCTGGCTGGTTCTTGCTGGTTCTGGTCCTGCTGCAGACTTTATCAGTGATCTGCTGGACAATCTCTCCTCTGTTTCCCTGAGTACCTCCTCTCCTCCAGCAGAGGGGGAGGCTGCTGAGGGTCTCAGCGCAGAGCTCCGCGACAAGGTCCGTGACAAGGTTCAGAGATACTTCCCAGCTGCAGCTGAGCTGGAGAAACTGGTGGATAGTGTGAGTCAGACCGCTCCAATAATTCTAATATTGCTCATGGTAGAATTGAATAAGATGCTGCCAAGATCATCCAGTACTATTCTATTTGATCTGCCCAGAGTCTGTGTGGTTCTGTAAATATTTGAGATGTATGAAATTAAACTTTTTCCAAACATTAATTTGCTCATTTTCTTTCACTACCTCTGTGTTTCTAGGCTCTGAGTATTTATCAGAACAGAGAGTTCATTACTGTTTTCCATGGGGAAAAGGAGGGCTCTGATGATTTTGATATAGTTCTCCTCAAAGCTCTTGTTAGAGGTAAGTAAACATATATGTATATTTATATAGCACTGTAAAAGAGCAGAATGTCATGAAATGCTTCGAGCCCTATTGATGACATGGGGCTGCAATAGATCTCTCTTGCCTCTAATGTACACAGCTTTTTGACCTTGCAGAGTTTTGTAAGTGATCACGAGTACCTTGAATTCAATTCTGAATTTGATGGGGAGCCAATTTAGAAATATTAGGATTGCTGTCATGCAACCTTTTAGATGACCTGGACAATAAGTGTTGCTAAGACAGTTGAAGAGGGATGTACAATAGTTAAGAAGGGACAAAATAGAAGCGTGAATAATCCTATTGAGACCTTTCATTAGGCCTATCAGGGGCAAGACTGGCTGAACTCAAGGAAATTATCTGTCATCTTGTTTTTTGGCAGCAATGTAAAACAGACAATTCTGCAACATTTTAAGGCTGTTATCCTTTTTTTGTGTGTGTAACTTTGAGTTTGTTCAATAAAAGCTGTTTTAGATTTTAATACCAGGTTTGTGAGATCTTGAATAGACTGACACACATTTGAGGCTCAGTATATATCATACCATGTCTCTACAAAACATTCTTGGTGTGTCTTTTCATATTCTCCAGGTATTTTCCATCAGCCTTATCTAGACCTTTACCTTCCCCAGTGTGTGACACCATTTCTGACACTGCCCCCTACACCCACATACCCCCTACACTAAGACAACGAAAGACCCGCAAAATCACAACGCTGTCCAATTTAATTGATCCAGTCTCCATTGTTGTACAGCACATGTAAATGTTGCTCTGCGTGTGTTTTTGTGTTTGTGTTAAGCTAGTAAAGGTGTGTCCAGTGAAGCCATGAAGTACACTGAGGAGCTAAAACTAGCCGTGGCCTGGAACCGAGTGGACATCGCCAAAACTGAGCTCTTTAATGGAGACTTACAGTGGAAGGTCAGAGTCAAACTTAATGACAAATACATGATGAATACATTATACATGAAGAAGGTTTGGAATATATATAAGGTACAAAAAGAATGTTAAAAGTCTACAGCCTCACTAGTATTTGGAGCCATTAGATCCTTCCGTCCTGCCGGTAAATCCCTTTTAAACTAATTAAGTACTTCTCCTCAAGTTCAGTGAACTGACTTTGATGTGTAAAATCGGGGCTCCTTTAATAGAAATTCAAAGACGTCCAAATGTTGCACCAAAATGTTAAAGTTTCAAAAGCTAAATATAGCTACTTGATCACACATGTTGATCAGTGCAACACACAGCTTAGCTTAGTTTGGCAGTGCCTTTATTTCTCTTTCACTCAATGCATTGAAAAGTACAAAACCTAGGGCTATGCTACAGAAAGCGGTTAGAAATGTATTTCTGCATGCTTTAATCACATACTGTTGATGTGGTGATTTATATTTTAAGTATGAGGACCTTGAGGACTCCATGACAGACGCACTGATCAACAACAAGCCCCAGTTTGTGCGTCTCTTCTGCGAGAATGGACTGAATATTCTGGACTACCTGACATACCGCCACTTGGAAAGCTTGTACTGCTCACTGTCAGACAGCTCACTGGCCTACATTCTGCTCCAGAGGCATCTAAGCGAGAGGCAGAGCCTGGGTGGATCCCTGCCCAACCTGCATGGAGCTCAGACGGTGCCTCTGAAGAGTCTTCAGAGTGCATTAACTGGACCCGCTTCAGCAATGGAGCTCAACCTGTATGAGGTGAGGATGGGGAAAGGAGTTGCAAGAAGGAACCTATAAGACCGATAAATAGCAGGTTTAATTATACTGTTAGTGGTGTACAATAGGTGAATGGATGATGGTGTTAGCGTCATGTTAATGATTACTGTGTAATGATGGTGTTGAGGCTGCTAATGATAATTACTTTTATATGTATTTCTTTTACTTTATTTAAATACCATTCAGTGCTATTTTAGTCACAATTATGCTGTATCACAGGGTTCATTTTCATTTTACAACAGGGTTGCGCCACATTTTGTAGTCTCATTTTGCTAAATAAGAAAAGCAAACAAAAAGCAAAACTGTATTATATGGTGGAGGATGAATTTCGGAATCTCACATCCTGAGGATAGAAGCTGTTCCTGATGTCTGTTGGTACGTCAGCTGATACTTCTGTATCTCTTGCCAGATGGCAGCATGGTGAACAGGCTGTGGCTAGGGGGGGTATTGTCTTTTAATATTCTTTGGGTTCCTTTGCGGGCACCTTTTGTCACCGATATCACTGAAGCTCGGGATATGGGTACCAACGAGGTTCTTGGTTGTTTTAATTAAACCTCTGTAGAGCCCTCATGCCCTGGGTCGAGCATGTCCAATGCCAGTTTGTAGTGATTCCAGTCAGGATGCTTTCTATTGCTCCTCTGTAAAAGTTGACATGAACTTGGCACGGGCCCCTACCTCAACTTTTATCTAAACCAAAATGAATTGTTATACACAGTATGCCAGACTAAGTCAGCTGACATATTCATAATAGTAATGTGACAGCTGAGCGAAGTGCATTAGCACGGCTGTACCTCTCACCTGCCACTGTCAGTAATCGGACTCGCTGTCTCTCCAGCGTTGGCGAATGTTGGCTCACGTTAGCGTAGCTATATGTTGTTTTGCCAGATAATGAATGACCTTCAATTTAGTTGCTGTATCACTTTGTTTGGATTGTTTTGGGGATCCTTTTCTGCCCATGTGTGGTTGTTTCAACACTTGTCTAGGGAGCACAAATCAGATGTTTGGACCATTTCACCCAAGATGTCTGAGTCGTTTCCAGGAGATTTATTTCCACCCATTCCCAGGCTTCTGGGAAACAACTCAGTTATGTTAAGGCAACAAAACTACTTGGTTAGGTTTAGGAATAGACAGTGAAATAATTAGTAAGGTTTCGTGTTTGTTTGGGTTGAAATGATTTCATGGGATATACCTACAAATTACGGTGCATTATTTTTTGTCCATTGCTACGTACGCTGGAGGAGACGAGCCTGAAATGTAACAGCCAAATATGTGTTTGATGAAAATTCAAATCCTTTTAAATACATTTGTGTGGATTTATTACATAAATGTATTACATTTATTTAAATCAAGAAATATTTGTGTTCATCAGAAATATATTTGTGAATCTTGTGTTTTATATGTGGATTTTGTTTGCATTCATATATAATGATTCGGAAATATATGATATGTTTAAATTACAAAATACATTTGTGTGCTTTCCTTAATATTGAGACTGATCTGACTTATTTCTGGCCGATGATGGTAGTGTCGTCTGCAAACCTCCCATCAGAGTTCTCTTCATGTTTGGGGTAGCAGTCATGGGTGTGCAGCGTGAACAGGAGGGGGCTGAGGACACAACCCAGGGGGCTCTTCAACTAGAGTGGAGGAGGTTTGGCTGCCAATCCAAACTACCTGGGGTCTGTTTGTGAGGAAGTCTAATAGCCAGTTGCAGAGTGAGCTACTCAGTCCAGAGAGAGTTATCAGGTCCAGCAGCTTGAAACAGCAGAATGTTAGTGTTTTAATGGCCGACACGCCCCCTCATTGTTCATCAGTCATGTGATTGGACGCTGCAGCCGATCGGACTGACTGACTGGAGTTTAACACCAGAGTGAAGACAGATCACAGAATAAACTCAAGCTTTATATTTGATTAGTTTTCTGATTCAACATCTGGTTTAAATAAATGTTCAATGTAGTCTGAACAACAAAAGGACCACAAACAACTTTCTTCATTCATTAGAAAGATTTGTGTTTTCATGATCTGATATTTCCCTCAATAACTTTTATTATGAAAACAATTAAAGTCGGAGAGCTTTTCATATCATTTATCATAATTTCCATTCAGTCACGTGAGGCTGATCATTCCTGAGTGTCTGGTTTGATGAGTTATATCATTTAAGTTTAACCTGAAACATGGAGCCTAATACATTTATTCCAGTGTTCAAGAGAAACCATAATCATATTCTGGGTTAATTAATAATGATGTCACAATCAGAATTTCAATACGTACAGATGCAAATAATTCATAAATATGACAAACGCATTCCGCCGGTAGAAATCTATCCTGAGCTCATAAACAGGACACAGTTTTTTCTAGAGGTAACAGGCTACAGAGAGAACACACCTTTACTCTAACAGTGATGAAGTGTCTTTATTAGTTATTAGTGTTATTAGTTACTGTTATTAAGTACAGTGATCATGTGAACAGACACAAACTTATCAAAAGTCTCTCCAGCTGTTAAAGCCGACTGACAGCTGATCCAGCTGTGATCAGCTGATCCTCCGTCATCAGAAACAGACGTCGCTTCACGTGACGCAACTGAAGAAAGGACGTCTCATGTCTCTTAAAACATATTTCCTCATTTCCTCTCTCCTCGCATGGTTTCCTTGCGTCTCCATGCATCCCTGGTGGGAGGGACTAAGACACAAGGAAAGGACGCAAGTGAGGGAAACAGGGATGCAATTAAGAGCCTTGGGATGTACCCTGGGTGAATGATGACATGTAATGTGAAGGCGCTTTCAGTGGTCAGAAGACTAGAAAAGAGATATACAAGTACAGTTTATTTACCGTTTTTACCACATCCCGCAGGGCAGACTTTACAGCTGACTCTTTGTTGAGAAGATAAAAGTGAGCTTAAAAGGTGTTTAGCTCATCTGGCAACGTGGCCACGTATCTGTAGTGTTGTTGGTGTTGAGGTCTCTCACCAGTCTCTCTTGACACCTATGCTTTGCCTCCTTGATGCCAGCCTTCAGTCTTGCTCTGGCGATGCTGTATGCTTCCTTGGCATCTGAAAAGCAGCTTTTTTTGTCTCTGGATATCGCCCTCACCTCTCCATTCATCCAAGATTTCTAGTTGGGGAATGATTTTTTTATTCATTGTGATCACCACATCATCAATGCTGATAAATGATGTCACTGTTAATGAACATTTTTCGAGATTGATGTCATTCACCTGGCGGCATCCCTGAACACGTGCCAGTCTGTACATTCAAAACAGTCTTGTAGAGCAGCTGTAGCTTCACCTGTCCATACTTTAACTGTTTTTTTTTTTTTATGCGTTCTGATTTAATCCGCTGGGAGTAAGTAGGCAGCAGAAGCACAAAAATATGGTCTGATGATCTGATCTCTTTTAACTAAATCATTTGAAGGAACCTTCCACCTCTCCTCCCACCATAATTTCCCAAGAGACATTTAAGGTCAGGAAAATGCCAAACTGTCGTAGTGCTGCTTACACAAGCCTCTAGAACAGCTTCATTGCTCCTTGTCATGAATTACACTTACTGTCATAAGGTACGCTTCTTCCAAAACATTTTCCCTAATATGGTGAGAGAGATGGTGGTAATACGTCACTAAATCTCCCCTGTTTCTCACCAAACCATTGAGTGAGACCTGCGACCTAAGGTAGCATTATGTTTCTACACTAAGTTATTCAGACATTTTATTTCAATATTCAACTTGTCACTTTTGAGAAACAAAGTCACTAGAGTGATTTAAGAAGTCACTGTATGTAGCAACAGTGTCAGGCTGATCAGTATGTGTACCCGTTTCCCTTTACTTAATTTCCGCAAATCTTCTGATTCTGATCTGATGTAAACAGACTCTCATACATTGGATTTAACTAGTTTTGAAACACAGTGAACTGTAATTGTTTTTGTTTTTTGCTTTATATCAAATGTAATAACACGAAAGCACCCTTGCTCTGTATACAGTAGTAGTGAATTGTCTGGTGATGCTGCAGGTATCCCGCCTGCTGTGGGACCTGTTGGGTGATGTCTGTCAGCCTTTCTACTATGGACCTTTGGGCCTGAACCCCAGCACCGGCACTAGGAAGGCTCTCAAGGTCAGTGAGTTGGAAACTCTCTCCTTTTGTTGCTTTTGCAGTTTGAAATAAAGTAGTGAGAATGAAAATAAGTGAGCTTTTCATCTCTGTGTGAGGCTAGAGGCTCCAGGCTACATAAGCTGCTGCTATTACACCTCTAAATTTCTGAAACAACTGGCGGCCGTTCAGAATGATGGTACACCAGGTTTTGACAAGGAAGAACAGTTCAGGGAGTGGATAGCTCTGGTGGAGTACTCTTTTTAGTTAACCTTTTAAAAGTTCACATCTTATAGGGGATTCAAATAAAAATGTGTTTTTCACTGCATATGAAATCACTGAGAACATCAGAAAAAGCTGCTGGCACAATTCAAAATAGATGATATATTTCTTTGGATCTGACTTCCTCACTGGTGTCTTGTCTTGTTGTGTCTTCTCTAGCAAGTCAATAAGATGCTGCTGGGGGAGTGTATGTATCAGGACCAGCGCTGCCTCTCCCCCTGGGCAGCCCTCTTCATCTGGGCCATCCTGCAGAACCGCCGTGAAATGGCTATTTACTTCTGGGAGATGGTGAGACTCACCTGTGATATTCCACAACCTCACTGAAGACATTTTATTTTGGAGTTGAAGTTTTAAGGAATTGGCTGTGTTCAAATGACACTGTCAACATTAGTACACATGACATTTTAAGGTGCTGTGTGAAACAGGCTGACCAGCATTAGCACACTACTGTAAACGTCGCTGAGGTCACAAAGCTGCCATTTTTCTAGGGTTGCCATCAAATTTGGTTTAATTTGAACAGGCGTTTATTGGCACCATGTTTTTCTGTGTTTCCTTGTCAGGCAGGGGAGTCAGTGCTGAGCGCTCTGGGTGGCTGTAAGATGCTGAGGGAGCTTTCTAAGCTTGAGAGTGAGACTGAGACCAAGCTAGCCATGAAGGAACTGGCACAGACGTTTGAGAACCTGGCACACGGTGAGTCAGACCACAAGCAGCTCTGTTCTCCGCATGTGTGGACTCGAGCCAATGTAGCGTAAATGCCTTAATCTCATAACTCAATGATTGCACACAACTTATCAGAAATAATCAGAGTTTACATTAAATAAAATAATTTAACTTGCAGTAAATTCACCTCGGAGTATCGCCCTGCGAAAAGAGAAAATGTTAAGCCTCGATTCTGGAGGCTGCTTCTAAGTTCTTCACTGCATCAATGCACCGAGTGTTTTTTTTCAGGAGCGGTAACTTTTCCTGTTCCTTTTTAAAGCGAGAGTTATGGATGTACTTACAGTTTTTTCTGTGCTTATGTGCTTTTAATTGTGCTTATGTGTCTGTGGTTATGTGCTCTTGGTTTTTTTTTTAATACCATCAACCTGCCAGGGACTGTGGATGAAAATGTTCCTGCATGGGTCAATCTGGCACATTTATATGGTGGCTCATGGCGCGTATTAAATTATGTGCTTTGTTCCCTCTTGAATAAAGTAAACATAAACATAAGTGCTGGTATCATCCACGAGATCATTCCTGCAGAATGTTTGGAAAGGTTTCTCGCAAGATTCCAAGTGACTGTGAATGACCTGAGACCTGCTGCCTAGTCTTATTAGCTTGGACAATCCACTTGAGCACCTGTGAGCATCTGAATAGCTCCCCCGGTTCCACTGGGACAGTACTAAGGTTCCTCATACATGTCTCTGACAAGGGTGACTGCAAGTCTGAAACAAAGAACACTACGTGCGAGGCACTGTAGACGCAGAATTTTGACAGAGCCAGGAAGTGGGATTTCTGAACGAGTAACACAGGTCCGTAACAACTAAGCACCTGAGTTCCTCCTCATTATCCAATTCTTCCATAATTTTATTTTCAGTTGTGGAGTTGTGTTGGGCCAGACTTATATGGAACCATTGAATCACGCCTGTCAAATAAAACACCACCCGACAAATTATTTGAAAACCGTGGGTCCAAATAAGCAAAAGAAGTACATGCTTCACGCAATGCCTGGCGCACGAGAGGTGCCCACAACAACCTGCATGGAACGCATTGGAATCAGGCATTAGAAAGCAGGTTGTCTGTCACCTGCTATGGGGTCGAGGGTACCTGGCTTCCAACCTTAGAGCTTAATCAGGGGACACTATGAAGGAAGCAATGGTAGGGTCCATAGCTGTCATGTAGGGAAATTTTGCCGCATCATGCATGGCCCCCAGGGTTTGGCCATCAGATGTAAGACGGGATAGAGCTGAAATCGGGGGAATTTAGCCAAGGAAAGCGAGCCAGGCCCAGAGACAGCATACTGATTCAAGAGAGTGGCTGAAGCTGCCACAATATCCTCCTCTGGAACCAACTCAGCCTCGGGTGGATTGGGTTCACTAGTATTCCCCATATCAGGAGGAGCGACTTCATCTGGGCCAGCTCAGCCGTTAGCAAATCCACCCTAGAAGACAGCTTGTCAGACTAAGGGGATGATCACACCGAGATGTGTCGCTACAGGCACAGTTGCTTCAAAAACGCCTTGGCAAAGCAGGTCAGGCAAAATGGCTTGGTGCGCCTATGGAGCGGCAATTTCCCCTTCCCTCTAACATACACCGTAGCTCTCTCATAGCCCAACAGCTAACTAGCTAGCTAGCCCTACCACATTTACCAGCATCAAAACAGGAAGGCAGTGGTAAAGTAATAAAGACTTGATTGATTAGAGCCAAGTGTGACGTTGACGATCAGTGCGACTCTGCGCCTAGTGCTTAAAAGTTAAGAATATTTGAACCTTTATTTGCATCTAAAAACATATTCAATACTGAGACTGTGTGCTAATAGATAAAGGATGAAACAGTACATGCAATGAATTTCTAAGATATAGCTATGCAGTGTTCTATGCAGACCGAATGGTATGCAGCAGATGATAGAACGTTCATTACAACCATAAGAGACTTGAGTCTTGACTTGAGTTCAAAGACTTAAAACTTGACTTGGACTCTAGCTCAAGGCAAGAAGTTTGACTTGAATTCTAGTTCAAAGACTTGAGACTTGACTTTGATATGCAAAAAGTGTTTGTTAGCATTTCAGCACAAATGGCATTACATTATAACATGTGAGGTCACACATACATTTTCACATGCACAGTACATTATTTAGATATTTATATTACAGTTATCCAGTTAAATTAAGCAATGTGATTGGGTAATAGCTGTGTTATAATAACCCCCATACACCACTGTCTAATTCTTTTGCACTTTCAAGGTTGAAGACCAGGGCATCTCTATGGCATAAGGTTGTGGTTTGAGTCTGGCAGGATCTTCGTTGTATCTCTGTCTTCATCATTTCCTGTCATGCCTCTATTGTCTGTAATAAAACACAAAATGCCCCCCCACCCCCAAAAATAAAGAGTAAGATAATACCCTGTTACCTAGCAACCTAGAAAAGCAATCTTTATATCCAGCCATTATGAAGAAGACGAATGAATGGTATCATTCTGTGTATTCTGTTTTGTTTGTGTGTTCAGATGTATTTGGTGAGTGTTACCAGAGCAACGAGAGTCGCTCCTTTACTCTCCTTATAAGGAAGTCTCCAGTGTGGGGCGGAGCTACGTGCCTTCAGATGGCCACTGCGGCTGACGCCCGCCAGTTCTTCAGCCACGATGGTGTCCAGGTAGAGATGCTGTTGTTAAATCCTGCCAACAGTAGGAATGAACAGACTTGTAAAGATGCCAGACTCAATCCATGCTTTGAATAGTAAAATGACAGTTGAGACCTATGCACATTGTATAAAAATATGTCATCAGTGAGTGTAATGTTGGTTGGTAGCTGTTGTAGTGACAGGGCTGCTCTTTTCTGTAGTCCCTGCTGTCTCAGATCTGGTGGGGTGACATGGAGAGGAGTACTGAGGTCTGGAAACTGGTTCTCACCTTCTTCCTGCCCCCTCTCATCTACACAAACCTTATCAGCTTCAGGTCAGTGTTTTGTTAATATTGTGCTATGCTGAGCAATTATTGTGTACATTTATTTGTGAGTTTGTGTTGTAATGGGATTCCATCCAACACATTCTCACTGCCAACTAGTCAAATGCAGCAGCTTGATCAATAAGTCCTAAGCTTCAAACTATGGCTCTCAAGGTACCCCTTAAACTATGGTAAAATAATTCAATGCTGACGTGGTTTCACACAAGACACGAACAGCTGTCTCCTGTGTTGTTTGACCCATCCAACCTCCCCTCACATCCACCCTACTTGCACTTTCTCTCTATTTAAACTGCATCAGTTCTGCGGATTACTTTACACAGAGTTATTATAAAGCCTCTCACACAGACACTAAAGGGTACCTCGGTGCGCTGGTATCAGACGCTGAGGGGTACTGACCGAGCAACGGTACTTGACATTTTGGGAACAGGAACGGGTTGCTCCATCCTGGTTTCAGGGCTCAGATATTTGGTTTGTGTCGTAGGGCCAAAAAGTGACTTTTTTTTTTTTAAAAGCGAAAATGGGATTTGAAAATTGCACTCTTAATGCAATCTCCATGTTTGTTTTTTTGAATTTCTCCTCACTGTCTATCAATAGAAATATTTTCTAAACCGTACTTGTCACAAGATCCCAGGTAATTTTATATAAATAGCCCAAACACAGACACAAATTGCCTCATATGGATTTTACAGTCTATACAATATATGACAGTCTATCCTTTAAGTCAGAGGTCTTCAACAGGGGGTCTGGAATTTTTGGTTGATTAGAATTTTTTTATTTATTTTATTTATTATTATTATTATTTTTCTTTCCAAATTTTTTTCCACGAATTTAAATGTCTTTGAATACACATTAACATGAATCCAATATATTGTAGCAAATGGATAAGTGGAGGCAGAAGATGTTATCTTTCAGTCAGAAATGCACACATTCAGCGACTATGAAGGCAAATCACTGTCAAAATCCGAGAGCGCAAATGGGATCCATGCGCGCGCGAAAATCAAACAGCCGCGCTCGTATTTTACTTTGACGAGCGCTTTTACGTCACTCCAGATCTTTCAGCAGGTCCAAATTGTTGCTCATATTATATACAACTATATTATATCTCTTCTGTAAACACAACAGTATGATTAAATATGATCAGATCATGTTTTAATCAATTAAGATCAAAGAGTTTGTTTGAGCTGTTTGTCACAAGAAGTTTGAGTATCAAACACACATTGTCTGTAATAGAATGATGGAGTGAATTTAAACCAATCTGAGCAACTTGACTTGAACACATTTTTAATTATTGTATTTACAACTCTATAAACATAATTTGTATTTCATCAGCCTCTACAGTCTGAAAAGTTTACAAAACCTGTCAGACAAATGTAGAACATCCTGAGATGTAGTGGAGTAGTGTTTAGTAGGGGTGGGAATCACCAGCGGTCCCGCGATACGATATTATCACGATACTTGGATCACGATACGATATTATCACGATACTGCGATATTATCACGATACTGCGATATTCTGAGTATTGCGATTTATTACTTTTTTCAACTTCAAATGATGTTCCCAAAGGAAAACTGTGTCAACATGTTTTATCTAATAAGATAAAGTTTTCAGTCTGTTCATCTCACTTCAATCATTTTTATTGCAGCAAAATAGGATTGTCAAGCAGACAGACTGACCAACAATGTCATAAATGTTGCATGAACCTGACAAACTGAACTGTTTGTATTACTACATAGTCCAACTTAACTAAATTCAAATGTGTAGACTCAGTATATGAACTATAACTTATATAAGTAAGATATAAGAGTTATATAACTCAGTATAACTTGCGATGCGTGGACGTCGAGGGCAGAGAGACAGTTATGCGCTGCACTCTCCCCATGAGCTTGGCTACTGTTGGCAGATTTAACCCCGTTGTGAGGCCAGATGTCTCCATCTTTGTTTTGACCAACTTCCTACCAACCACGCTGACCCGGGACCTTTGCTGTCCTCACCAGAAAATAACTCGGCACCATCTAGTGGACTGAAAAAGCAATTGATTTGATTTTTCTAAAAAAAAGAAGAAAAAAAAAAAGAATTTATAGTTTATGCATGGCAGTGGCACTAATGGCCCATCACTCATTTTTGTTTCCACATTTATGTTTAAAATAAAAACGTCAATTTGTATGCATGATTATCATGCAATTGACAGACAATGTTGATATTGGCATTGGTATCAGCTGACACGGTGTGTCTATAAATGGGAGTGGTACGGCCTCCCTACTCACTGTACCTTGCACATGTTTAAAATAAAAACATGAATATATGAACCTGTGTATTATTTGAATAGCTTAGTATTGAATGCACAATAAAGAGGTATGTTTATACATGGCACTAGGCTCAGTTTAATATAAAACACAATTGTGTAAAATATATAAAGCAGGGGGTCCCTGCTCCATCTCGCTATCAGTTTGGGGGTCCTTGGTCTGAAAAACGTTGAAGACACCTGCTTTAAGTAAACTGCGGTGATCAGTATCTTCCTGCAGGGAAATAACCCCGTAAGTACACAAACTCTAACAGTTATTTCTCCTTTTCTCTAAAATTACCAATTGTTACTCCCTTGTTCTGCTGTACCTACATTTAAGTACCAGTAGGAACCAGTAAGTATTTTATTTCAACTGACTCATACGATGATATTATATCGTATGGGAAAGGGGAAGTGTTCCTGGCCTCAGATTGAATATTGTAGGAATGATCATCTGCATTTACAGGATCATACAGCTGGGTATCATCAGCGTAGTAGCAGAAATTAATTCCATGTCTGTGTATAATTTGGCCAAGAGGTGAAATGTAAAGAGAGAAGAGCATGGGGTCAAGAACAGAGCCCTGTGGTGCTACGTATTTCACGTCAGAAAAAAATGATATAATATTGTAATAGAAAATACACTGTAATCTTATAGCTAAGTAAGATTGTTACCACGTGAGAGCCAGGCCAGAGACACCAAATCGATTTTCCAGTCAGTCTTCGAGTGGTCCATATTATAAAAAGCAGCACTGATATTTCTTTATCAATATAAAGATTTACGACTTTAGTATGCACAGTTTCGGTTGAGTGGCAGGTCCTGAAAGCAGACTGAAAAGGCGAGAAAAGATGACTATTTAAATGGTCTGAGAGCTGTTTAGACACCACTCTTTCCAGTGCTTTTCTCAGACGAGTCAAAGAACCTGGATCAAGGTGTAATCTCTTAAATAGAGGTTTAACCACCGCAGTCTTTAAGCTACTAAGTTCTTAATTGACAAATTAACAATAATTAGAATGGGAGGTGTCAGAAATGGCCAGAAATTGTTAATATGTTTAGCTGATTGAGGAGGCAGCTAGTTGGTTTAGAAGCTAGTATCATCTTAGACAATGATTAAGGAAGATAGTCTCTGTCCTTACACATTTTGAGACTAACTGGGATCCCACATGTGAATATTGCACCGCACATCATACAGAAATAGCTGGAGAGGAACTCATTTTATATCTAAATTTCATCGGCTTTTCTGCAGAAAAATCTAGAAAGCTGCAATTGCAAGCAGCTAACATACAGGTGTTTTTGAGTGAGTTTAGCTACAGTGTCAAAAAGAGAACTACGATTGTGTTTATCGTTTCTTATTAAGAAAGATAAATAGGATGCTTTGGCAGAGGACACAGCGCACTTGTTATTTAATACACACTCATAGGTAAAAAATGTTCAGTTCAGTTACGGGTCTTTGAGCATATTATACAAGGACAGGGCCTTGCACACTTCCAAAATTATTTGATCTCTATTTGATTTAAATTGTGCCCATGCATTAATCAAACAAGGGGGACTACTAAATTCAATTGTAAATTAATTAATAATTTAATAATTTAATTGAATTAGTAAATCGTGGCCTTGATATGTATATATCCCGAGCTCTGTAAATAAGGGCACAATTTCATACACATTGTTGCACACTGTTGAATCTGTTCCATGTTGACTCGGATGACTCGAGAGCTGAGAGTAACACATACAGCATTATTACTATTATATATATATATTATTATTATTATATAAAAATCAGCAAGTTAAGAAAGTAACAGTTTTTCCTTTTTAACAAATTTTTTTCAATGGGTTGCTAAGAAAAGAAAACATGTCAGCTTGTGGTGTGCATTCATGTTTCAGAGCACAAGAGGAGGAAGATAAGTCTGTGGAGGTCCACCACGGCAGAGACGCTGACAGTCTGGATGGAAATGATGCCACCGTCTTCTCCCTTGCTGACATACAAAAGTAAATACAAATATATAAGATAACATAAATCAGATAGTGTTGTATGACGGTTTTCCTTCTCAGTTGTAACAAAAGTCCCTTATTCTTTGTTTGGGGTCACAGTGAGGAAGAATCCGAGGAGTTGAGGGCTCGAAAAGAAAAGCTGAAAGGTGGGTTTGGATCACTGTTCTCCTTTTGGTACTTACACTCAGTGGCTACTGTACCCCTCTGTTGCATGTCCACATTTGTATATTTGATAACTGTGTGTACTTATAAAATTATATTTATACTGACAATATTGTTTTAAAATTATTATGTTGCATAATATACAAAAACCGGTACAGATACAAAAAAAGTGCTGTGTGCATGGATCAAAAGCTGAGTGTGTGCCACGGGAGGGTCTGGTTTTTATCCAGAGTTCTCCTCCTGAGGTCAGAGTATGTGTTTTATTACCATGTGGCTGTCTATAACAGTCTGCTCTATTACCACGACACATCTGGTTTTCCACAGTTTAAAACATGTGATGCTGACAATGAGTTGGAAAAGTTTTCGTTGTTTCACAGGCATCTTCTCATCGAACAGAGCAAACATAACAGATTCATAATTCACATGGAATGAGTAGATATTGTGTTTCGTCCTCATTAGAATAAATCATGGGACATTTTTTTTAGTTATTTAATAACTCCATGAAATAGTGGCTCTTACAGCGAGTTTGTTGACCGATATGAGCCAGTGGACATCTCTGATGCTCTCCGAGAGGTTTTTGTTTTTTAATATTTTTATTACTTCCTCACTTTCGATATCGATTACATTTTTGTATTTAATAATCCACCATATTTGAAATCATTGATCTTTTTCAAAACATTTTTACTCAATAGACCATTCCAGTCTGTAGGTGTATTTGTTGAGTAATACAATCTCCATATATTACCTTATATTCAGGACCTTGTCTAAGTCTCCCTTTCCTCTTTCTCCACATGGAGCGATCTCCTTCCCAGAGAGCGTTTCTGGAGATGGCGGCAGAAATAATTTTAACAAAGGCAATATATAATCTAACACCGAGCTCCAGAGCGCCTAACCCACCATAATCTTTACTTTTATACATATCCCTGGTTGTTCCCCAGATTAAGTTTACACACTGTTTGTTCAACTGGATTATCATTTTGTTGGATGGAGGAAAAATGTTTGATGAAAAAAGTAGTTTTTTTTGTTTTCCCATTTTCTTTTCACCTCTTCTTTAATTTCACACAACTTTTTCGCCCAGTTTTTTTCACTACTTTCTCTGTTACAAAAATTGAAACCCAGTATTTTAATTTCCTGATTAACTTTCATGTTAATATTACATTTGTCACGTTCATCTCCGATCCAAACTCCCTCTGTTTTGTTATGATTTAATATAGCTCCAGATGCTAGTTTGTACAGAGCTAGATTATTGGTTAAAGCATCCATCCCCAACTGATTTTTGATGATAACCGTGATGTCATCAGCGTAAGCGATGGCTGTAACCTTACATGTGTACCTGAGATTAGATGATCTGAGTTGATTTTTTAAATTAAGATTCATGGCGAGGAGCAGCACTCAGAGGACAGCCCTGCTTCACTCCTCTCGCCACTTGAAAGGCTCCAGTTAAAACTCTGTTTACATTTACACAGATACTTGATTTAACATACAGACATTTCACTATGTGAATAAAGGCATCGGGGAAGCTGTATGACTTCATCACAGCCCAAAGGTAATCTCTGGAGATGTAATCAAAGGCCTTCTTCTGATCAAGCCCAATAACATAGAAACCTTTTTTCTGGTTCTCTTAATATGCACAAGTTGTCCCACATCAGTCGACCTTTAATTGCACGTTTGTTCTTTTTGTATAATTTTGTCTAATATATCTTTTAATCTATTAAAAGATATGATTTCAGCAAGTATATTATAGTCTGTATTCATAATAGTGAGATGTCTGTAGTTATCACCATGCTTGTACAATAAACATAAAACACCTTGATGTGTGTTCCGCCTCCTTCTCATCCTGAAACCCATTAGTCCCTTAGATACAAAGACATGAGGAAATGTGGTCTGTTTAAAAATACTGAAGTTTCTCTTTTAAATATTGAAAAACAGATGTTTGTGTTAGCCACTGAGTGTATTTGTTAATATGTTTTCAATGACTTGTTGACATCTTTGAATCATTCCTGTTTTCATTATTTGACTTCTCTTTACTTCAGACTCCAAGAGACCATTTATTGTGTCACGGTGGACACAGTTCTGGTATAGCCCTGTTACCTCATTCCTTGGCAACGTGCTGATGTACTTCCTGTTCCTCTACCTGTTTGCCTATGTTCTTTTGGTGGACTTCAAGCCCCCACCCCCTGACGGCCCGTCCACTCTGGAATTTGTGCTTTACTTTTGGGTTTTCACCTTTGTGTGTGAAGAGATTCGGCAGGTTGGTTTCTAAGACAATAGCATGCACACAGATATTGCCACATAGTTCTACTGTTTACAATAGTTATAATCTGCTCTGCAGTGTTTTGGTGTCTGATAAGCCTTCAAACTTATGCATCTGTTACTCAAACTGGATTGTATTTCATGTTCTCCCCAAAACCTGAGGAAACACACCCCATCAGTTTGAATGCTAACTTGTGACCACTTAACCTAAAACACATATTTCTCTCACTGACATTACTGTACACTGCACAGATCCACATAATAATGTGACTCCTCTCTATCTGGTTGACAGACCTTCTTTGTGGGCAGCACCTTTGTGCTCCAGAGGATGAGGAATTACATCCAGGATGTGTGGAACAAGTGTGACCTCACAGCCATCACTCTCTTCACTTTGGCTTTGTGCTGCAGGTGACTCCTCTGACACCCTGACCAATGTAATTTTGGAGCCAGGTGGAGATCTGAGTACAAGGAAACGGAATATTAACTCCGTTACAAAAAACACAGGAAGTCTCACAACATCTACTTTGTCCTAAGAATGTAGCTACCACTGTAGTAGATGGAACAATCTGAAGTAGACTGGGAGGGAAGCCAAGGTTGATGTACTGCAGAAGTTGATTAGATGATGAGATGCAGCTGATTGGACTGATCTGATTGTTCTCAACATCACTGGAGTTTCATACCAAAGTGAAGATAGATCACAGATTAAACTCTAGTTTTATATTTGATTAGTTTTCTGATTTAAATATATGTTCATTGTAGGTCTGAACAACAAAAGGACCACAAACAACTTTATTTATTAGAAAGATTTGTCTTTTCATGATCTGATATTGTGCTGAAGCTTGACCGAAGTGGCTTCTGAAGTGGTAGGAGGCAGACACGAGAGACTTTGTCCAGATAACAAAAAGGTGTTTTATTTAAGTGCCCGGCTACACGTGTAACCAAACGTATATACAAACAAACGGTTAACTTATCTTAACTGAATAAAACTCAACTCATCATAAAGTAACATAATCACGTACACACAGCTACACACTGATCTTCCTTTCCCCTGTTCAGTCAAAGTCATCTCCTTATATCTTCTATCAGCAGGATCTAGTTCCTACCATGAGTGCAGGATACACCAATTACTGACTCCAATAGTTAACAGATAAAAGCTATACCTTACAGCACCCCTTTAGGTAGCCAACAATTTGATATGTTTTACAATTTCCTATACACTCACAACAATGTAAAACGGATCACAACTAACCTACAAATCTACATGTACATACTCTATTCCGCCCCCATACTTGGTTTGACCCAATGACATCACTGATGACATCATCCAGTGTATTAATAGAGGAAATGGTTGGGTGCCTCCCCCTTTAACCTCTAGAACACATGGTGGGTATGGTAAACAAACAATTGACAAGCATGGTTAGATTTATAGATCAGTGTAATATGGGGACAAATGGCAACTTTGTCACAGATATTTCCCTGAATAACTTTTATTATGGATACAATTAAAGTCAGAGAGCTGGAGAGACTAAACACTTTTTACATCATTTATCATCATTTCATTCAGTCACGTGAGGCTGATCATTCCGGAGTGTCGGGTTTGATGAGTTGTATCATTTAAGTTTAACCTGAAACATGGAGCCTAATAAATTAATTCCAAACCATAATCATATCCTAGGTTAATTAATAATTGAATTAATAATGACGTCACAATCAGAATTTCAAAACGTACACACGCAAATAATTTGGCAGAAATCGGTCCTGCGCTTATGAACAGGAAACAGAACACAGTATGAATTTACAATGCAGTTTATTAGTTACTTATTAAGTATAGCGATCATGTGAACAGACACAAACTCCATCAAAAGTCTCTCCAGCTGTTAAAACCGTCTGACAGCTGATCCTCCGTCATCAGAAACAGACGTCGCTTCACATGACGATTCAGAGGAAAGGACATCTCTTTTCTCTTAAAACATATTTCCTTGTTTCCTCTTTCCTCGCTGGGGTTCCAAGTAAGGGAAACTGGGATGTAATTAAGAGACTTGGGATGTACCCAGAGAAACGCAATGAAAGGCTGGAGGACAGGCAGAGACCATGTCAATATGTTTATTTTGTCATTATCTGGTTGTATTAGTTCATAATAAAGGTGATTATATTGCATGACATATTACCTAGGAATGCATTATTTTATTTTCCAGAATGTTTCCCTGGTCATATGATGTTGGCCGAGCTGTCATGGCCATAGATTTTATGGTCTTCACACTACGTCTGATCCATATCTTTGCCGTCCACAAACAGCTTGGGCCCAAGATCATCATCGTTGGCAAAATGGTGAGTGCACACAAAACTCTCAGAACAACCTATGGGCAACACACAAATGAATGAAAATGCAATGTGAAAGAGTAACATCAGACATACAAAGAGTTGTTTAACTAAAAGTTAGGGTTTCTTGAAAACACTTTTACAAAGATATACTGTATGTTGCTCACCCTCTGTTTGTTGTTAATGGTGGTTGATGGTAGTGCATATAATGTACTAGAAACAGTCAATATGATTGAAATGAGTCCTATTCATGACCTCACAACATAGCCAATCCTATAACATCATCCATCTCTGGTCTCTCTTTGCTTCCCGCAGATGAAGGATGTTTTCTTCTTCCTTTTCTTTCTGGCTGTGTGGCTCTTGGCTTACGGAGTGACCAATCAGGCCCTCCTTTACTCGTATGATCCGCGCCCTGGTTGGATATTCCGCCGAGTGTTCTACAGACCATACCTGCACATCTTTGGACAAATACCTATACATGAAATGGATGGTGACCGACTCAGTCTCAATATACCCGTCCATATCTCTGTCAAGCACAATGACCTTTGGTTCCCTCAATGTCAATGGAGTTTGCATGTTCTCCCTGTATCAGCATGTGTTCTTTCCGGGTTCTCCGGCCTCCTCCCGCTGTCCAAAGACATGTAGCTTAGGGTAATCGATGATTCTAAATTGCCCGTAGGTGTGAACGTGAATAGTTGTCTGTCTCTGTGTCAGCCCTGCCATAGTCTGGCTACCTGTCCAGGGTGTAGCCTGCGCCCCGCCCACTTTTAGCTGGGATCGGCTCCAGCCCCCCCACGACCACGAGCAAGATAAGCGGTTAAAGATAATGGATAGATGGATGGATAAAAGTTCAAGTTAATTTAAACTATATGAAAGAAGTCAATTTAAATCCCTGAAACATTATTTCATTCAAATCATCTCAGTTTTGTAAAATTAATATACACGTTTTCTTTCAAGATTAACATGACATTCTTAGACAAAACAAATTGCAGAGCCTTCCTTTAGATGTACCTTTCCACTTGGTTTAGCGATTTGCAACATGAACAAATTCTGCGTGGAATAAAATAGTGCATAATAGTGAATAAAACAGTATAAAAAAGGTTAATGATGATGCCTTCATTCACTTACACCATGTAGACTTTTACAAATTTTAAATTTTTATAATTGTACTCATTCACTCACTCAGACGCCAGATTATTCATGATACTTTGTGAAATATAAAGCAATACAAACCGTAAGCTGCCATTAATAGTTCAAATGGATGTTGCACTTTAAGGTGCTTGTAAATGGGTTGCGTAGATCCTCATGTTCTTAAGGACCTCTTCATTGTTTTTCCTTCTAGCTGATAAATTGGTGGAAGTACCCTGTACAAACAACGCCACACTCATTGAAGCAGGAGAGGAGCCCTGTATGAGCACCTACTCCAACTGGCTGGTTGTCATCCTCCTTGTCATCTACCTGCTGTTTACCAACATAGTACTGGTCAACCTACTCATTGCTATGTTCAGGTACCCTTGCAGTTCTAATGTTTTTCTTCAGTTCCAGTGCTGTTCTTCTAATTAAACAGATTCCAAACATGTTATATGTTGTACAGCATAGAGTAGGAAATCATTTTTGCTCTCTGTATATTGCATAATGAGATTTCAATTTACTGTCTACAGCCACACCTTCTCAAAGGTACAGGAGCACAGTGACACCTATTGGAAGTTTCAGCGTTACAACCTGATTAAGGAGTATCACTCAAGACCCTGCCTGGCACCGCCCTTCATCATCATCTCACACCTCCACCTTTTCATCAAGAGATTCTACTACCAGATCCCCTCAGTCAAAATCAAACACTTTGGTGAGAAGTAAAGCATGAAGAAAGGATATGAGGGAAAGGAGAACAAGCATTTAGCAGGGAGCAGTAAAGAAAAGCTAAGACAAAAAGGCCAAAGGCAGGGACACATGTACCGTTTTGCATGAATTAGCTCTTGCGCTACTACTCGGTATAGGTCATGGAGTTGGCTCATTCAGTCTAGATGTGTTTGGTTAATTTGAAGTGGACCTACAGCTGTGTCTTGGGGTGCCAGGCCAGTTGGTCAGAGAGCTGTCTCTCGCATTCTTGGTAGCATGTCAAGTTGTTTGTCAGATGATGCGAGGCTCCACCACGTTTCACTTTGTCAGCAATTATGTTTTTAATTCTCTGTTGAAGGAGAGCAACTTACATATATATATATATATATATATATATCTCAGATGCATTCCAAGCTAGTCTACTAGCTCAGAACAGGAGGGGTGCTAAGCCTGTCTTTGTCTGGGACAATCCATGAATTAGTCCTGTCATGTATTTGCTTTATATGACGCTCGGATAACTAGAACTCAGAACAGAACCATGCTCCTTTTACATTGAAAGGATCCAGTTGTGGTGGTTTAGGCATCTGTCCAAAATGGCTCACAGGCATAGCACGTGATCCTGTTTTTAGTACCAGTCTCCAACTGGTGGAGGACATGTGCATGCAAGTGCGCTTTTTGCTCTTGCCCTCATTCCAGTTACTTTACTGATCTTCTCTGTCCTCAGTTCTGGAGTTGCGGGGCAAGACGGCTAGCTGCCTCAACACATGGGAGGCTATCCAGAAAGAAAACCACCTCTCAGCTCAGAATAAGCAGCAGAGGGAAACCGACACAGTACGAATTAAATGTACATCCGTCAAGTAAGTTGCATCTGCTATTGTTGTGAAATAGGGAAATGTTAAAAAATATGAATGTGTAAGAGCTATTTTGATTCTCAAGGTGAGAACTGACCATTCATCATGTACAATTATATTTGACTGACAAAAGAAATGTGAAATATAGAACCCAGCCAATATATCAGCATACAATTATTAAATATATTGGTACCGGCTTTTATGTAAACTAATATCTAAAAATATAATCCATCCATCCATCCAATAACTCCATCCACGCTCCATTTTACCCTCACTCACAACACCCCGAGATACTTGAACTCCGGATGACTCGTAGCAACGACTCGGGTAACCTGTATTCTCAGGACTCCCCGAGGGACATGGTCGTAAGCCTTCTCCAAGTTCACAAAACACATATAGACTGGAGAGGCAAACTCCTATGACCCCTCCAACATACCTGCAAGGTTAAGGAGCTGGTCCACTGTTCCACGGCCAGGACGGAATCCGTATTGCTCATCCTGGCTCTGAGGTTCGACAATCGGTCTGAGCCTCCTTTACAGTACCCTGTATTAAACGTTCCCTGGGAGGCTGAGCAGTGTGCACACACTCTGGTCCCCCTTTTTAACAATTGGAACCACCACTCCAGAGGCACTGTCCTTGACCTCCATGCAACACTGAAGAGGCTTGTCAGCCAAGACAGCCCAACAATGTCCACGGCCTTCAGCATCTCAGGGCAAATCTCATCCACCCCTGGTGCCTTGCCGCTGAGGAGTACCTCAATAACCTCTGCCAGGAATATGGATGAGTCTTCCCCCGAGTCTTCAAACTCTGCCTCCTCCACAAAGACATGTTGGTCGGGTTCAGGAGTTCCTCAAAGTGCTCTTTCCACCGCGCAAAAATTTCCCCAGTCCGTGTCAGCAGTTCTCCTCCCCTGTTGAACACAGCCTGAGCCAAGCCCTGCTTTCCCTTTCGGAGTCGTCTCACAGTTTACCAGAACTTCCTTAATGCCAACCAAAAGTCCTTCTCCATGGTCTCCCAGAACTCCTCCTACACCTGGGCTTATGCCTCGGTAAACCGCCACAGCTGCAGGCCTTCTGGCCAACGGGTACCTGTCTGGCGTTTCCGTAGACCCAAGGCCCGAAAAGGCCTCTTTCTTCAGCTTGATGGACTCTTTCACAGATGGTATCCACCAGCGGGTTCTCAGGTTGCTGCCACGACCGGCATCGATGACCTTCCGACCACAGCTCCTAGAAGCCGCATCCACAATGAAGGCTTTGAACATGGCCCACTCGGATTCCATGCCCCCAGCCACTCCAGGAGAAATTTTGCCGGAAGTGGGAGTTGAAGACCTCACGGTTAGGGTCCTCAGCCAGACGTTACCAGTTCACTCTCACCACACGCTTGGGTTAACCAGGACTGCAGCCTCCCCACCATCTGCTCCTCTCTTCACCTGAGTCATATGGCCGCAGATCTGATGATATGACCACAAAGTCGATCATAGAACTTCGGCGTTGAGTGTTCTGGTACCCATTACACTTATGCTCGAACATGGTGTTTGTTATGGCCAATCCATGACTAGCACAGAAGTCCAACAACTAGGCACCACTTGGGTTAGGCAGGCCGTTCCTCTCAACAAACCCCCTCAAGGTTTCTCCATCGTTACCCACATGAGCGTTGAAGTCCCTGAGCAGAACTATAGAGTCCCCAGTCGCTGCCCTTTCCAGAATGCCACCCAGAGACTCCAAGAAGGCTGGAGTCTCTGTTTGGAGTACCCAAAGTCAGCGACATCCCGAAAGCAACTCGCTGTCGCATAGACTCTTGTTCCCCAAGGAAGACTCCTTTCCAGCCGATTCATAAAGGGTCAATGAAAGATAATGTAGGTCAGAAATGTCATATGTTTTAGAAACAGCGTCTTCATTACTGTGTTAGTCCACTGACGGGTGTATCCTTCCATTATAAAATGCCCTGCTCACTACATACAATATCTTGGCCACAATATTTTTTTGGGAATTTCTAATGTTTTTATTATGTGTTCTTATTAAATGTGACTGACACTGACCAAAAATGTAAGAACACCTTTCATTAACTTTTACTTTTACACATTTTTCTTTTACTTATAGAAGTTTCTGAAGTCCTTTTGTGATCATTCCATCGTGTTGAACTGATCTGAACTCAGACTGACATTCTAGCTGAGGTTTGCAATGGGATTATGTGTATGTATTTGTTTTCACAGGGTGGACAGTGTGCTAAAGCAAATGGCAGAGATCCGAGACCATGACAGAAGGTTGCGGCTGCTGGAGACAGAGGTCAGCAACATCTTAGTGCACATGAAAGATCTAGTGAGCCTAATCTGTACCAGTCATAATCAGTTTTTGCAGCCTAGAACCATAATCCAGGCTTTTTTGAAGGCCAGAAAATTTTGAGTTGTTTTACCAATAAATTCTTTATACAAAGTATTTGTATTTAGTTTAGAGATATCTCTTACAAGGAAACATCTATCTGGGGAACATCTATAGCAGGAGGCATCTTTAGCCCAGAGACACAACTGAATATTTGACAGGTTTTCCATCTGTACCTCCAAGTCAGTGCCGTTTATCTTGGCCAGAATATTATTTAAAAAATTCTCTAAATGACATTTTCCTGGTTGAGCCAGCCCACCTACTGTATTTTGTCAAAATTCAGTATGTGTGCTTTGTTTTATTGTGTACAATCTCTGCATGTATGAGTAAATTGATATGAGTATATATATCTGTGTGTGCATAGTGTGTCTGGTTTCCCTGCTGCTGTCGGCTCTGCCTGCTCAGCACTCATCTAACTCTGTCTGTGTATCTCTCTCCCAGCTGGAGTACTGCTGCAGCGCCCTCTCCTGGATGACAGACGCTCTGTCTCAGAGTAATCTGATAAAGGCTGGCCACCTCCCCTCTGCTCCTCAGAGGTAAAACCACAGGACATCTAACTATGACCCTTTTAAAGAAGGGGAACTGGCAACATGAGCAGTCAGACGATCCCACAGTTTGGACAACTTCTGAAGTTTTTAATATGATGATGTGTTGAGATGAGTAGGCAATAATATAACCTCTTCCACCCTCTTGCTACCTACAATAGACTCGGTTTTGTCTTTTTTGGTGGGGACGGGCTCTTTAGTGGGAGACAGCAGGTCAACAGTATATGCCACATAGAAGTAGAGTACGTCATCTGAACCTGAAGATTTTTTGTCATAAATCTGTAATAAACATTGTTTTCATTAGGCGCTCAATAAAATGTTGACAGTTTAGAGTGTAAGAGGGCTTAGAACATTAAGCTGGAAGTATTTGATGGCCATTCGCATAATATATTATGTCAATATCATGTCTCATAAATTATTGCAGCAATATTTTGGTGCAAAATTTCCCTATTTACCACTTGAGAATGGATTAAACACTGGTCAAAATACCACCTTAAGTCACTAAGAACTTAAGGAACACCCTAGAAAAATCTATGCTGTGATACAAAACATTTTAAATTTGGAGATTTCTGAAGGAATTGCATTTTTCCCACGAGTTTGTGATTATCCTAGAGGTCACAACAGTTTATATTCTACAGTGACGTCAAATTAAAAACAAATTGTCTGCCTGCAATGAATGGGCTACTTTGCAGACTAACATCATCACATATGGATACGGTTGGGCTCATTGGATCCACAGCAGTCTCAGCTTTCCAGTCATACCCAATTTATGCAACTTCAAGACTGTTTAGGGACTCACTATTTAAATACAGTATTTTAGATTACAAAAAAACAAAAGAAAAACTGCATGGCTTTTGCCCGAAAGGGCATGGGATTAGCAAAGTGGGCCTTGATGTACAGAGGAGACTTGTGGATACCCAAAGAAGCCATTTTCATTTAGATATCTTGAAGTTAGAGGTCAAAGGACCAATGTGAATATGGTCATCGCAGTTCTTTTCCTTGCCAAAATTAAGCCAAATGTTGTAGCATTATTGTTGCCTTCCTGACGAGCTATGACATGGCACCAATGGATGCCTTATTTTATCTAGGTTAAAGCCCTTACGTTTTGATGAACACTATATTATAACTAATTGTTGTATAATGATGTTGTCAAATAGTCCATAAGATGCAGTAGACACATATTAATGTTTGTGAGGTGCTGTGTCTGTAGCATCTGGATCAGCTTGTATTGTTTTTGTGTTCTTTGCCGCCACAGAGAATCAATATTTTGTCTTGTTGGAGTATCCTATTTTGGATTAATAATATTCTTTTCTTTGGTTGTAGATCTGACTCGACTGGCTCCAAGCTGACTTCCTGAACTCCAGGAGTTCGTTCACTCACTCACTCACACACTCACTCACACACAGTTTACTCAGGGCCATTGTGTCAAAGTGCACCATGTTTGCTATTCTGCTAATCATGTCATTTGTTTTACTGTGATGAATTAAAATGCATTTTAATTTAGACAAATAATATGCTGATATGTTTAACAGTAGTGCCGGCATGCATTACTGTCTGCTACAGTCCGACTGCAGATGCCAGATGGGGGCTTTTTTATGCCCCAAATGTTAGTAGATTACCTTATTAATATTTCTGCTAAGTTCATTAAGTAAGAACAATATCACCATTTATGAGATAAAATTGTATTATAGGATGAAAACCTTTTTTAAACTGCACTAATCAATGTTCTATATTAACAATGTATCAAATTGCTAACATGTGAAAGGGGTCACAAAAAAAGAACTGTACTTTCTCTCAGCTCGTCAGAGGTTTTTAGCCTCTTGTAGCTCATTCTTTTTTTATCAACCTCATTTAGTTTAATCCATATCAAAATAAAGATACAGTGAGAAAACAAACCAATAAAATCAACGAGTGCAGTATGAATGTCTGTTTCAAATTGTT
The DNA here is from genome assembly GCF_004355925.1 of Anarrhichthys ocellatus. Taxonomy (NCBI): domain Eukaryota; kingdom Metazoa; phylum Chordata; class Actinopteri; order Perciformes; family Anarhichadidae; genus Anarrhichthys; species Anarrhichthys ocellatus. Next base: position 755,543 of record NW_022280086.1, on the reverse strand, counting down.
CCTGTCTATGTGTATTAGCTAGTTTCTAACAACAGCACCAATCTAAACTAAGCTAAAGACCATGTGTAAGAGCCATATGAGACTTAGTAAGATGTCTTAAATGATTTGTGTAACAAATGTGTGGAAATGCTCCTTTAGTTGCATTACTGACTACGTCACAGCCCTCAGTTGAGGTTAATCAGTCTGCGGAGCAACATAGTTTTTTGACCGTTGTGCCAACGCTGTGACAAGTTGAGCAAAGAATGTATGGTAAGCATCTGTAATTAAAGCCCATGTTGGGATGACATAAAAGGTGATATAGGTGTGAGGTTCCTCCTGCACCACTTCATCTTACTAGCTCACTTTTGTCCAGGTCACTGGACATGTTGTAGTCCTAAATTAAGTCATACATTCAAGTGACTTCATCTGTCTCTAGACCAAACAGACAAAGTCCAGGTGTTTCAAATTAAGGACTCTACTTGTGTCATATAAAACTCAATTATTTGGTTACAATCATATAATAATGGTAAAATGCTGACAGCAGATACGCCGTTAATTCGCCATTAAAATGTAGGTCTAGCCACCTGTTCAGGGCCACTTCAAATTTTGGGAATCTCCCATTTTCAAAAAATGGGAGATTCTTTAAGTATTTGTCCAGTGTTAATCCTATAACTTGAACCCCTGAGGCGACCACCTGGAGGGAGTAGTCCATTTTAATCTTATATCCTGAAAATGAGCTATACCGATCCAGTAATGTCAGAAGTCTGTTAAGAGAGACAGCCTGTTTTGCTCATACACTGCAGTTGGGGGCAAATGATGGATTTAACCGGGTTACCGTTGCAGCTCAGAATTCAGTCATTGCCTATTGATAATATTCCTCTCTCTCACTGTAAAGGACCAATGTAGAATCAAGGTAGCTTTATGGGAAGAAATGGAATATAATATTCATTATTACATACTCATTGGTGTATAATCACGGAGTCCACAGCCATGTTTCTATACCAAAGCCTAGCATGGGCAAGTCAAGAGGGGCCTTTCACGTTTTTCCATTACCTGAAGGCCACCGTAGTTCTCCGACACACGACTGTTAAGCTGAGTGGCGTCGCCAGGTCATTTTCCCGGGGCTTATGCCCCGAATGTTTCTAATATTTCTTTCAGTGTAGTCCTGAAAGTAAATGCAGGTCTCCAAACCAACTGTGTGTGCGCGGGGGGGACGTTCATCAGTTACTCACAGAGGGAAGAGAGTAAAGGTCCAAGTGGGAGAAAAACAAATCAATCTTTCTGTAGAGAAGGAAGTTTAGGCTTAGTGAGCCTGCAGTATGATTTCTAATATGATCATACTGAAATATAAATTCTTATGATTGTAGGTGGCGTTTGATTTTATTTTAAAAACATAAATTGCACAGCACCACTTTACACTACGACTTGACTCCAAATTAAAATGGGGAAGGACTCATTTTTACAATTTTGCGAATGCACGTTCTTTAAGTCACAGTGGAGAGAGAAAGACAGACAGACAGCAGATGATGGAGGAGTAAACAGTGCACACACTACACAAAAAAATGATCATCAAAATATACTCAAAGATACAAAAGTAAAAGCTCATTATGCAGAATAATATATCATAATATTGTATCATAATTATTAATCCATTAAGAAGTTTATCCCTTTAATGTTGCAGCTGGTAAAGGTGGAGCTCATTTTAGTAACTTTATATACTGCTGGGTCGTTTAATCTATAATAATACATTATCCTTTAATACAGTCGTTAAAATAATATTGTAAATATTAATATAATAATATAATATATCTAAAAACCTAAAATAATCTGAATATGTAAAGTAACTAAATTTGTCAGATACATTTAGTGCAGTAAAAAGTACAATATTTCCCTCTGAGATGTAGTAGTGGTGTAGAGTGTAAAATCAAGTGCAGTAATTGAGTAAATGTTCTGAATTACATTCCACCACTGTTGACGTTTAAATAACTATATTTCCAGCTGTAGTCAATAAATGTGATAGCAGATGTGAAGTATTGTTTCTACTCAATATAATACTAATGACTATAATACATATTTAACATCACAATTCATAATTAATCTGGAATGTAAACAACAGTTTTTATTTTTTTATTAATGAATGTAAAAAAGGTGCCAGAGTGCATAAAGAAGCATCAATATGCAGCTTGTTTATCAAAGGAAATTGCGGGGGAGGATCCCCACAGACCTTCCTAGAGAGGTCTGTGGGCAAATGTCCTCAAATCCTGGAAACACTCCTGGTTAAGCCCATTAACATTGAAGGATCACTACATTATCCATGTACAGCCTAAGTATGGATGTGGAATTTAAAATTGGTCCATCAGAAAATGAAACAATACAACAATTACTAACAAACAAAATGGAAACCACATAGCAAATCCCTGTGCTGCGGATGATGACAGAGAGGTGAAGAATATTGAAAGGCGATAATGAGGATGATGATAATTATGAGGATGATGATGAACCTATATCATAATTATTAAAACGTCTTCCAGAACCTGTTTGTCTGACCCCAGGGCGCTAATAGTGCTGAGAGACAAAGGCTAGGTATTCTACTCAAATCAACACTAATGCAATGTTTTAGTTTATGAGTAGCGTATAGTTTTGCTTGAACTGTTCTCCCTCCTCATAGATTCTCACAGTCCACAAGAGAGACAAATGAGGATACTCCAGCCTCCTTCTCTTGCCTCTCACCAGGACAGGAGACGCATTAGAGTTGATATGTTGAGATTAATCTTACCCATTCATTTCCTTTGCATATAGGTACACATATCTATCTACATGTGATATGATAACAAAGTTGGCTGTTGTGTAGTTGTTTAATTTATTCTAATTCAATTGAATAGGTTTTATTCAGTGATTCATGTAAAACAGTTTGGTAATATTTTTCAATAATTCTGCAAATATGGAAGATTTGAATGTGCTATGTAAGTTAACACGTATTAATTCTGATAAAGAAGGTAAACAGAAAGTATACAGTTAAGTAAGATGGGAGTGGTTTGCTGTTCCCGCCACGGACACACCACGCCTCTTTCACAGAAGATAATAATCCAGAAGAAGCAGCTCTTCTACTCTGGACTTTGACATTGTCTGCATGCCTACCCCCCACTGCTGGAGTCGGCTGGTCCTGCTCTAAGTTGAGAAGATTTTGTGTTCCTGGCCCTTCAACTACTGAGGCCGGTGATATCTGAGGTTTCTGCAGCTCCAACCTGTGAAGGCTCAGTCGAGACTTTTCTTCTTGAGGAGGCTTAGATCCTTTGACATCAGCAGGAAGCTTCTTCATGTTTTCTATCAGGGGATCTTGGCTAGTGTCTTTTTTATGCTGTGCTCTGCTGGGGGGGGGGGGATCACTGTGATAAAAACAGGATCAATAAGATGATCAGAAAGGCTGGCTCAGTGATTGGCCTTACCCCAGACTCACTTGAGGTCACTGTAGAAAAGAGAACAAGGGCCAAGTTTAAAACAATTGTTTATTTTGAAGGCCATCCATCACTGTGTTTTTAAAGGACTCAGAAGCTCATTCAGTGAGCGACTGAGGATTCCTCAGTGTTCTACTGAACGACCCAGAAGGTCCTTTGTTCCAGCACCTTTAGATTTAGCATCTTTCTGATGTTATTCATGTCTCATATGGCATTTCATGGTGTTCTTTATTTGTTGTAATGTGTTTTCTGTCTGTTGTGCACTGTTGAAACTATGTCTACTGTTGTCTGTATGAATTGTTTTTTGGTGGCAAATGAGTTTCCCCACTGGGGATTAGTAAAAGCGTTCTAATTCTAATTGTGTAGTATTGCTTCCTTTTCCTTTGACATGATGGTCGTGGAGTGTAGTGACTTGTCGCTGTCATGGTACTTCAGGTATTGAACAATTAGGGGTTGTGGGTTGGAGTTTTCAAGGTAGTCAACCTCGTTCATCAAGCACCTGTTGTCCTTGCGAAGTTTATTCACATCAGAGTCCATCAACTCCAGTTTGCCCTCTGTTAAACTTCGCTTATCGGTGATCCCAGTGAAGTGATAGAGGTTTTCAGGTCAGTGTTGGAGTGGTTAAATTCGGATTTTACCTGTGCAATGAAGTACTTGTTGCCCTCTTTAACCATGTTACGAGGGAGCCCTGTACTGCAGGCCGTTTTCCATGGTCAAATCTTGTTTTTTCAAGTTTCTTCGTTGTCTAATTGTCTTGCTTGCATGTTGCCACAGTTAGTTCCAGATTAGGATAGAACTAGTAAAGAATATAGTTTCTTTTGATAAGTAGTTGCTTTAGCTGTCTGCAGTCTGGCTTCTGCCTAGTTTTGCAACATCATGTGACTCTTAAAATCTTACTGTTCAATCCACCATTACCAGTTCATGCATGAGCATGCACGCTGCGAGTACGTGCATGAGATGGTACAGATGGACGTACTGTAGTAATTGTAATATTTTATGCTATTAAAATAAAAATGCAAAACAATTATTTACACTAAGCAGCACCAAAAGTTGTCTAACTATTGTCTTCCCAAACTACACATACGGCAGGAATAACATCCACAAGCTAACAGGCAAACAGACTAACAAGAACTGAGTTTACTGTCTTGACTCTGGTATATAGACAAATCTGAGCCCAACGTTCTCGGTCAGCCTCTTCGGTATCCTTTGGCATACTGTTAGTTTGGCATGCATGGGAGGTGTCGAGGGCAGCGAGTCTGTACGGTAATATCAGCAACAGTGGCGTTGGGTCGGGTTGAGACGAGTATACAGGTTTGTAGTACGAGTACAGGTTTGTAGTCTCAGCAGCAAGCGCACACAGATATGGTAAGCCTCAAGGGGAAACATGATTTAATCAGTCACCACCCACACTGCTTAAAGCTAGACTTTGGCACATTGCACTGAGTTTGTAACTCTAGACAAGGTTGTATATGCTTCAATTTATATGGCTGGCAGTTATAGTTTAGTAACCTATGAGAGTCAAGTAGACAAGAAAAGCAGAGAGCTTATGTCATTTCAAACTTAATAGTCAAAGCATATGGCTATTTCCTTGAGTTTACCATTGCAGACCCTGCAAGTATGATTACACAAAAGTATCAGTCGAAAAAAATAAATAATTTTCAGTCAGCACACACACACACACACACACACACACACACACACACACACACACACACACACACACCAGTCCCTTTGGTAACTGTATCATGGAAAGTGATTTCCTACTTTAGAAAGCCCTTACATGGAAAGAACTTTGGTTGGATGTGGCACTGTATCAGATCCACAGAGGCAAATGAGTCCTGCTGGGGTATGTCAGATCTGGTTGATGAATGGGCCAATGCAGTGCACTTGCTGTCATCTCTTCACCTCACAACACCCTGTCCGACACCATAAATAACACCTATTATTTTTCTTTTTACCCAGACATGTTAAGAGTTAAATGAGGTCCTGTGTTAGGGTCTTTACTCAGATGTCAACATCTGCCCCAAGCTAAAGCAGACGGGCTATTATTCCAAACTCCAAAGTCTCTTTAAGACTGCATGGGGAGGAGGGATAAAACAGTAGAGCTTGTTGACTAAATGGGTCAAGTGGGTCATTGCAGGCAGGCAGTGGTCCAAAGTAAGAGAGTAGAAATGTCTTTGGCATGTCTGAGCTCATCTCCACTTTCAGCCACATTGCAGTCTTCATCTCGATCTGATCTCCTCTCTCATTTTATCCTCTGATCTTTCCAACTCAGCTGTTTCTCACTGCCACTAGTCTATCACCATTAGAAACTTCATTACGAACTTGTTCTCAAACCTGCTGTTGTACCAAAGATTATGCTATTTAAATGCTAAAGATTTAAATAGTGACTAATAATGGTGATGGTGGGAGTTTGAATAGGTTAATACAAGGTTATGTCTCCTCTTTGTCAAATGTGCCAGGCTGGGATTTGTTGGCTGGGCAATCCTCAGGTGCCCCTGTTTTATTTGATTGAGAGACTAGATGAGGTTCTAGAGCAAATCACTAACAGCTCACAAGTCTTCGTTTTCTCAGAGTCCTTGTATCCTGGCCCACTGGAATTGAGAGTCTGAGCTGTGACATGTTCCAGTACTTATAATGTAATTAACTTGTCTTTTCATTAAACCAGGACTGCTTTTTACAATTACATTAGGGAGACCTTTACCAAAACTGGACCAGAACTGACCCCAAAAATGTAATGTTAACTTAAACCCATGAATAGGGGAGCCAAAATGATAAGTAATTAATTAAAATTACGGTGACAGCATATTTGTTTTTGAATTTAAAAAGATCAAACATTTGTGAGTAACATTTGTGTTTTCTTTAGCATCTGTACAAAATGGGGTTACTGGAGTGAGAATACCTTCAATGGCATCACAGAATAATGCAAAAACAAGTACATGCATTTATTGACTTTAGTCAAGTTTGGTTTAGGAGGTGATTTCAGAGGTTCCTGTCATTGACCTCTTTCTTCATGTATGTGTAGGTCAGAATTGACAGGGAGGTGGGGACACTGTGCTGGTCCCACACAGACAGAGCCAGAGAGGCTCACATTACACTGACTCTGACAGTGTGTGGTTTTAAATAGAGTGGTTGTCAACTCCTCCCCGCAGAAATCCATTTATTTTGGGGGAAGCGCGTAGGGGGGAGGGCCTGGCAAAAAGATGGGCTAGAGATCAGTGTCTAGGTTTGGCCTATACCCATGGTCGTGCATACACTCTGGCTGCATCAGCATGGTGGCGATACTGGAGTTATTGGACAGAATTTGTAAAAACATGTTTTAATAATGGTCCAGTGGCTCTAAATAATGATTATGAAGCCTAAAGTCTGATACCTCACTGGTGGCACTTACTTGCTGCAAAGTTCATTACAACTCACAATATGATTGTGTTGGAGAGAATGCAGAACAAATGACTACTTCTGTTACTTTCCATATGTTCAAGTGAGTTGCAACATCGTGAATGTCTTAAAGGAGGGACTTTTATTGAGAGAAATGTTATCCCCTTTTGATCAATTCATATTTTTTGCCTCTCTATTAGACAGCAGGCTTTTCACCCTGTCCATTTGGAGCAGCTAAAAATACTTTGCATTTAGGCATGGTTGGACGACACCTTGTTTAAAGTAGTTTGTTTCAAGCACATCCCAGCATTAAGGTTAGGGTGGTGGATGGGTGTGTAGCATTTACGGCAGTCTACGGCAACTTCCATGCCGAAGACTGCCATCACAGATGAACCATCAATTTTATCAATGCCTTTTGTAACCTTAACTGTAACGATGATCTTACCCTGGCGTTTTAGCTTAACATATCTTAACCATAGTTTATTGACCATAGTCATGATCTTTATCAAACTTTAAGAGCTATGCATGGATATTTTGAAATTAAGAAAAACAAAATGTTGGCACTGAACCTTTAAAAACTTTGTCAGTGAACATAATCTAGGGCTTTGCAGAATGGTTTAATACCAATGTCCTTTCTGGTGATTTAGAGCTGGATGTCTTGCATATTAAGTTGTAATTTTCACCTGAGAATGACTGTGGCCATGCTTTCTGTTTTGGAAGCAAAAATGCTTCCAAAACGGATAGGATGGTCCTCTAAGAAGCAGCAATGTGATGATGCAAGTATTCAGGGGATCACCAAAAGTATTAGGATTCATCTTCTTACAACCATGAATATCCAAGGAAAAGTCCTAGAAATCCAAAGAGTTACATTGTTCTGGAATGGAGGGTTGATCTAAGGGAAATGCTGGACTCTAGAGCAGTCATTCGGGACCCATAGGTGGTTCGCAGGAGATTTTATTAGGTTGGGCAAATATATTTGCAGAAATTCTTCCATAGTCTTTTACCAAATATTTATATCTGCAGTACACCTCTGACCAACAGGCTGCCTGAATGTTCATATTGTTTTTATAATTGTACCTAACATTGAATCTAATATGAAAGGCTAGCATAACTTCTGTTTGTTTTCCTGATGGGAGGACAAAAACAAGAGCCTGATAACTCCTCCAAATGCATATATTTGGTCTCATTCATAAAATCCTATGATTTATTAAACATCTATATCATGGATAAGGCCTATTGTGAATTTGGTCAAGACGGTTTATCACAAAGTGGGTCACCAAAGGTTTGGGAAACACTGCTATGGGAGTCACTAAAATCATTAATAATCATTCTCAGGTAGAAGAAACATCTACACCAAATGCCACGGAACTCTGGCCTGTACTTATTGAGATACCTCACTCTGGACCATAGCATTGGAAGGATGGACAAACTTACTCTCCCAAATGATGTACGAACATCGTTATACCTCGGCCCTGCTGCTAATGTTCAACTATCTTCTTCAAAACATATGTCACGATATTGTCATCGTTGCTTGGACAAAGTTCTGCTGTGCCCCCCTTTAAAGTTTAGCTTGAACATTTGTTCTAAAGTTAAACTTGAACATTTGATGATGATCGCAAAGCAAGTATGTCCCACTCGTTCCTTATACCCCCCCTCCAATCACTCCCCTCTTCTCTCAGTAACTTAACTTATGGAGAGTGCAGGCCTGCCCACCAGCATTTGCCCCTGTCAATCAGCCTGACTGCCCCCCTTTCCTCTCAGCTTACCCCATAGGTTGGTCTCACTCTTTTTCCGTCGCTCTCACATTAGTCCTGTCTGTGTCTCCGGCGTTGACCAGTTACGGACAGCTCTCCTCTGAGTCTCTTATTGCAGTATTAACTGATCACACAAGTGCTGGACTTGACTAAAAGACATCTTGTCTCTTTGTGTCCCAGATTCAAAGGGAGGACACCTGTAAGGATCATTTTTGCCAGGACTTGGGAACAAGTGTCTGGATCTCAGCTTGGAATATCTTCTTTGCACTGGACCTGGTCTAAAGGATTCCATTATAATTGGTGTCCATTTCCTCTAGCCATCTAAAGTTCGTGTACCACTGAGTGGGTTTGAAATTGTGAGGTTGTGTGTTTTAGGGATAAATAGGCAAAGAGCTGCAGTGCTGGACTACTGCAGTGATTCCAGGTTAATTCCTCATTAGCTGGCCCGGTCCTGGCTGTGAACATGGCATCGTTGAGAAGTTTGATTCTTGCAGTGTTGCTGGCGCTGCTCTGCACCTTCCACACCCCTTTGGCTCCAACTGCCAATGCTCAGGATCTGCCACTCCGCTATGAGCAAGGTCTGATGGCTGATCACGACGACAACGACGACGATGATGATGACGACGATGAAGATGACGACGATGATGATGACGACGATGACGACGATGATGATGACGACGACGACGACGACGACGACGATGATGATGATGAGGATGATGACGATGACAATGATGATGACGATGATGACGACGATGATGATGACGATGATGACGATGACGACGATGATGACGATGACGACGACGACGATGATGACGACGATGACAACGACAATGACAATGACCATGACAACGACAACGACCATGACAATGACAACGACAATGACAATGACCACGACAACGACAATGACAACGACCATGGCAACGACAACGACCATGGCAACGACAACGACCATGGCAATGACCATGGCAACGACAACGACCATGGCAACGACCATGGCAACGACAAYGACCATGGCAACGACAACGACCATGGCAACGACCATGGCAATGACAACGACAACGACCATGGCAACGACCATGGCAACGACCATGGCAACGACAACGACAACGACCATGGCAACGACCATGGCAACGACCATGGCAACGACAACGACAACGACCATGGCAACGACAACGACCATGACAATGACCACGGCAACGACAACGACCATGGCAACGACAACGACCATGACAATGACAACGACAACGACCATGACAACGACAACGACCATGACAACGACAACGACAACGACCATGACAATGACAATGACAACGACAACGACAACGACCATGACAATGACGACGATGATGATGATGATGATGATGATGACGACGATGATGATGATGATCATGAAGGTCAGTCACTTTAAATATTAAGTAGTTTACATTTTCTCATATCTCTTCCTGTGTTCACATGTATGCAGATATCTACACCTGAAGCACATTGCAAACTGCGTACTGTTAAAGCATCAGCTGTTTGTTCTAGGCTGTGATTAGCTATTCAAACACAGTACAGATAGAAATGCTACATTCGACAATGTTTTATTTCAAGTGTTAGTTATGGCTGATGCTTTGACATGTAGTTGGCAATGTGTTTAAGGTACAAATGTGTGCACGTACATTACAGGACAATATACGAAAGGGGAGGAGCTAAAACAATATTAGCCACTCCCCTCTCGTTGACATTCTTACAACCTTATCATCTCTTTGTCAGTTCTTATTTTAATGTCTCAGAGCTCATAGGTAATCAAAATCCCTCCTCCACCCCTTTCAAGCTGTCCATTTCCCTTGCTGTCTCTGACACTGTGTTCTTTTCCCTGCTTAACTAGAGTTATGAACACTCTGGGGAAATTGAACTGGCCCATCTGAAGTCCAACTGTCTGAAGTCCTTCGTACAGTACACTAGATATGAACTTGGGGACTGCAGAAGCGTTGATTTGAGAGAGAGAAAGAACAAAAAAACAATTTCACACAAACCAAGTCTGACTTGGAAATCAGTCATTGGGGTCACTAGTTTGAGATCTTTTGATTTGTGTTTCGTTTGAAAGAATGGTTCCTCCACTAGGATCTTCCTTTCTCATTTGTTTTAGATCAGATTGACCTGCATTTGTGTCTTATGTGAACCTACAGAGAAAGAAAGAGAGACAGTGATTTGGGGGGGTGGGTTGCTGAAGAAACAGACAGTGGGAGAATAAAGCGCGAGGGGAGGTGCAGGAGGGACACCACCTAAATTCATTCATTTAAAATTTTAGAATACAAAGATGTGAAGTTTCTCTCTTTCTCCATATCTCTCAATCTCTTTCTTTCTCTGTGGAGCATTTATGCCGCTGTCTGTTAAAGAGCCGTGTGATGCACAGAATTTATTTTTTAAGTCTGGTGTGTGCACTTGTAAAAACACAGATAAGATAATATAATAACTTTCAATGTATCTATGAGCAGTGTAATAATCATACCTCTTTTTATTTTCTAAAACACTAATGTTCTGAACCATTAGATAAAATAATAACTTTTGATGCAGATGTCAGTAGCTTTATATTAATGATGAATATTTGTTTTGAGTTTTATGGAATTTCCTCCTTAGTATTCAATGCTTATTTGGCACTGATGTAATTCAATACAAATATTTGAGTCATTTGTGAAACTAAGCTGAACAGTTGTACAACTCTTCATTTGAATTGAAATGTTACAATAGTGGATTTGCTGAGCATTTTTCAGACCTTTAGGGAGAGAGTGTTTGGGAAAAGAGAGAAATGTCTCTTTCTATAGAGGACGTAAAAGAGCTAAAGCTCCGTCTGATGTCAAAATGTGAAGAGATGAAATGGTTGTCTGCTTTTTTCTCTTCTTGTTTGGCAAAAAAATATTTTGTGATGACTGTGATCATTCATTTGTGGAAAATATGACAATCACCACTATTCATATGTCTTTAACCCTACTTTCATTCATTAAATAAATCAAATGATCATAAAATGCCTAAATTCAAATCTGTTACCAAAGACTTGTATAAATGCATAGAGAGCAATATTACTTTTAATCAGAAGCCTGTAAACATGTCATATTACCTGTTTGAGGACCAGAATGCTGAGCTACAGACATTTGAAACCTGTGAGTATGTTGTGACCACAGCATGTTCTATATGAACTGTGTTATATAAAATGCTTGTCTGGGAGATTGCAATTGTTGGGGGATTTAAGAGTTGGGTACTATTGTAATATGACTGCAACCGTCTTAATTAAAATTAAGAGCCTGACACAGAATTTAACATCTGGGTGAAACATTTTCTTTGGTGATTTAAGGACAAACCCATCTCCAACAAACCACTGCAGTAAAGATAATGTCAACCTCTGAAAATATAAGACAATAAAAACTGAACTGGTAAAAAATTACTTCCAAAGCGTATTTGAGATTGCTGAAAACAAGTGAAATTAAAGCTGCGAGCAGCAATGAACGGGCCCTCGCATCCTCCAGCACGTCGGGGGTGCCGGCGGGACTCCGGCCTGTGCATGTATAAAGTTGCATGAGTTTTTGAGCATCCCAAGTCACTAAACCATCAGCTTCCTTTATCATGGCGAACGATGCGTCGCCACGGCAACAGCGTTCAACGAAAATGCACAATATTCATGATGCATCATCAATGTCTTAAGGCTATCCTTACCAAATTTGAGACTCATCAGGTCACCTGGCTAGGAGGAATAAATAAAAGTATAAAATATGACATTTCCTTTAGCCAGTAGGTGGCGCTATGAGTTATTGAAATTTTTTTAATTGAAGTATGTTCAGGCTTGAAGTAGCATCATGTGTAAGACGTTTTGTGCGGATTGGATAATGTACCTTGCAAAAAGTGACAAAAAGCACAGGGTTTACTGTCTCAGGGTATGTTACAGGATGCAATGTGCACATATGCTGCAAATTTTGTAATTTTAGGACAAACGGTTGAGAAGTTATGCGTATTGATATATAAGCCACGCCCTAAAAGGTTTATTGGTCCATACCTTGTAAACGCAAAGAGATATCAAAACGATTTTGATAACTTTGATTATCAAGATCCATTAATGATCCACAGCAAATGTGGTAGTAATCAAACCCAGCATGTAGGAGGAGTTTGCAAAAATGTGTTTTTCACTAAATTCAAAATGGTGGAAAATCTAAGTAGGCGGAGCTTATGGGTCTGAGAGGCTTTTTTGTAGATCTAGTGGAGTCGGACATGTGTGTCGAATTTCAACTAAATCGGACATACTGGCCGAGGCCGTCGCCGGTCCGACTTGTAGGGGGCGCTAGAGAGACATTTTTTTACACAGAAAGATGCATCCTTTTTCAGATGGCTATTTTCACCAGGCCTGACAAGTGTCCAAAATTTGGTGAGTTTTTGTGCATGGCAAATACCCCCAAAATGTGTCCGTTTACCAAAACATTAGAATTTCAATAGGGTCAAAAAGCAATTGGCAAGGTATTTGTTTTGTAAATTTTTCCCAGTGGTGGAACAAAGTTAATTTTTCCCTCCTTTGCCACTTTGATTAATAGTCCACTAACACTATCTAACAGCTGTATTTACTTTACAAATGAATATCTTACACCAAACCAATCAGTTAATGTCAAATATGATATATTGTTATAAATGTAACTATCCAACAGAAAGTCAAATAGTTAAACGTGCCTCACCACTAAAATGCAGCCTAACCTTAATCCTGGAGCCCCTGCAGACCCTGCAGAATGATAAAGAGGTATACTTTATCATTTATCATAATTTCAATTTTTCATGGCTTTGTCAATCATTTTGTTCCTAAAGACTTAATATCCTTGTTGTTTCTGTTATAATTAGTGCTTTTATAAATACCAATTGGGGGCCTGGTGGGCCCCAGTTAAAAGCATCCAATTGCAGTCTATGCAGTGTTAATAGATAAAATGGTACAGATAGTTTAAGTATGACACACATTTCCTCATGTGCTCAGTTTGATTTTGTTTTACACAATTTTCCAATAACTGTTACTATTCTTACCAGTTAATTGTAAATGTTAGTTAGTTCTGATGGGCAGGTGGTACCTTACATGGTAGCCCTGTCATCAGTGTATGAATGGGTGAATGATGACATGTAGAGTTAGAGAGCTTTGAGTGGTCAGAAGACTAGAAAAGAGAGAAACAAGTACAGTCCACTTACTATTTAAATCAGTTTTTTTTCAGATGACATTAATTCTATAATCTAGAAGAAATAAGTTAACATTTTGTTATGATGGTTGTTTCTTACAGTCAGTAGTCATGTGTTTGTAGAGTGAGAGCTAATGTAATAATATTCCACTATTATAATATACAGTAAAGTTATATGGTCGGGAGTCATTCTGCTGCATAATAAGTACATTGACTTTAATAAATTAAGTACATTTGACAGCTGATAATACTTTCATAATTTTAATTAAATGCCATTTTGAATGCACTACTTTTACTTGTAATTAAATATCTTTACATTGTGCTATAGGTACTTTTACTAAAGTAAAGGATCTGCATACATCTTCCGCCACTGTTGGTTTAAGTTGAACATGAACTTAAATTGAAAATGCATTTCAAATTACAGCTTTAAGTCAAAAATGAAATGAATGAGATGAAGCTAAATGGCCACTGAGCAGAAAATAGAAGCACCTGTAACACAATGCAATGTGATGCAATTACCTTACAGTAGTCACAAAATTGTTAACCGTGAGCCCATAACTATCCTTCCTCCAACTTTCCACCCATCATGTAAAGTTGACACAGCACACAGCTCCAGATATAAACCTGTTCTAGTCTTCAAACTAGATCCTGACACAAGAACCTTTGACAAGGTGTCCTCTTTGCTCGATTGGTAATTCTGTTTTGCACTGAAAGGTGCTTTTTACATTATGTCCACTCTAATGTAATCCAGACCACAATCTACAGCGTCAAAAGTCGGCACAGATGCGCCTCTGTGTTTACACCTCCACCAGGATTAACAACCATGAAAAATGTTGTTCGGACTGTTTGCTGGCAGTGTTCAGTACTCTGTATTCAAAACACTTTCAGTTTGTAATTCACACAGAATTTGGCCTGTAGTTTAAGAGAACTGGGCTATTCTTGATATTTGAAATTATTGTCATACTTCTGAGGAAAATTTGTAAAAAATAAAATAAAACAAAAAAACTTATTTCCCTCAATTTAATCCAGAAATATTACTTTATTCTGACAATTTTTTATTATTTTTTCATCTTTCTCATAGACTTAAAAAGAAACCAGCAGCAAAGAAATATACCACATCACTAAATGTTTACACTATCATAATGGTGTAAATTTTGATAAAGCACTGTTGACAGTTTGATCTTTTCATGTATTTTAGTTTAGAATTCATACATTTACTGTCAATATCATGTGCAGATAATGATGACGATGACGATGACGATGACGATGACGAGGATGGGGCTTATCATAAGGGCTCTGTGTGCTCATATTGTGAATTCTGTGAGGTAGGTCTAAAATTATTTAGAGAAATTTGATGTTGTTATTAAAGCTAAGTCAGAAAACTAGAGACCTTCACAAAATTATGTGATGTGAAATCCTAAATTAAAACTTAACAATGTGTGGTGATGGGAACTAAATCACTAACTGAAGTTAGTTTCATTGCACATTGAAATGGAAGTAGTACATACGTACATCCAATCCTGCCCTCTACACATGTCCTCTCTGTCGTTCCTTTTATATACCATCCTTTCTAACTCTGCCGACTCCAGATTTCTTCCTTACTATATGTGTCTTCTTACAGCACTGTGACAGCTGTGACAAATGTCCCTGTAAAGAGGGAGACAAATCTGAACACTGCGATGACTGCAAGGTGAGAAAATACACATTATGTGACATTTGACTTCTGGTCAGGCCGTGCTCTCTCTAACACCAGACAAAAGGAAACTCTTTGTCAACTTTGTTAGTGGCGTAAGGTTGTGACGAAGGCCCCAGTGCTTGATATTATGACTGGCTCCAGTGCATGCTATTTTGACCGGCTCCAGTGCATGCTATTATGACTAGCAGTGCATGCATTGTTACAAGTTCCAGTGCATGCACTTATTACCAGTTACATTACATTACAGTCATTTAGCAGACACTTTTATCCAAAGCGACTTACAATAAGTGTATTCAACATAGGTATTCAAGAGAACTACGAGTCACCAGAAGTCATAAGTGCATCTCCTTTTTTAAACAAGCATCTAAAAGCATGAACCGCAGCATAAATCAGAGCAAAAGTACAGTGCAGAAACAAACTAATGCGAATACAATAAGTGACAGAAAACACCCGTGACCGGGTCAATCGGCAGCAGAGCGAAGTGGTCGGGCGGCGGTGTAGGACTTGACCATGGCCTGGAGATAGGAAGGAGCTGTTCCTTTCACTGCCCTGTAGGCTAGCACCAGAGTCTTAAACTGGATGCGAGCTCTTACAGGGAGCCAGTGTAGAGAACGGAGAAGGGAAGTTGTGTGGGAGAACTTGGGGCGATTGAACACCAGGCGAGCTGCAGCTTTCTGGACAAGCTCCAGAGGTCTGATGGCCGACACCTGGGCTCCTGCAAGTAGTGAGTTGCAGTAGTCCAGGCGGGAGATGACAAGAGCCTGGATGAGCACCTGCACCATCTCGTCAGTGAGGAAGGGGCGAATCCTCTTGATGTTGTAGAGCAGGAATCTGCAGGAGCGTGTAACCGATGTAATGTTTGCTGCGAATGACAGTTGGTCATCCAGGGTCACACCCAGGTTCCTCGCAGTCCGAGTTGGCGTCACCACGGTATCATCAATGGTGATGGACAGGTCTCGGTGCGGGCAACCCGCATTTCAGTTTTGCAGTTCCAGTTCCAGTGCACTCTATGGTTACTAGTTATGAAAAAACATACACAGAGACACCATCATGCTTACATGTATTTTACCAACAAGAGTTACTTAGGCAATTGTATTGCGAATAGCTCTATCTGAAGCAGGGGTATTCAATTAAAATTCAATGAGGTCCATTTAGAGAGACTTTCCTCATTCAAAGGTTCGGAACATCACAATAATATCTAACTTGCTCATGGTTTAGTCCCATATATATTGAAGTAGCCAACAGTTATATTAACGTCTGCATGTAGTCAACAACTGACTGTCAAATCAAATTGAGAAAGTTCAATTGAATAATATCTCACCAATATTTCTTGTCAGATTTCAAATTGAACTGGATCAATTATAAATAATACATACTCTAATAATAAATAAATGATCTTCTCTTGTTTCAAGTAAAATAACAACTGGATTGAAGAATAATTAGAAAACAGAATGCTTTTGAAAAATGTGCATCTTAAAATAAAGTACTTAATTTTAGAAAAATGAATTGAACTGAATTGTCCCGCAGCTTTAGATTCAGTTCATTCAGGGTGAAGTGATGTCAACCAAAAAAAACATGATATGATCTTTTTTGTGTGTAGGGACTGTATCTGTGGTTGTTGGAACCAGCTCTATTCCTCTCTGTTAACATCATTTGTGGGCAGTGAATTCATATTAGAATTCTGATCATATTGGGCTCTTAGATTGTTTATTATATGTGGGTTTATTTCAGATGTGAGTGGGTACGTTTCCTCAAAAGATTTATGCTTTGACTCGTAGTGTTGGTTCACATTACCGCTTTTATTAATCGCCACGGTCTCTGAACATGTGAGACATACTGGTTTGAAACTGTCCGTGGTGAAGAATTAACATTTAAGAGTTTGTCCATTCTTGGTTAATGGTTCTTGTCTCTCTGACCACATTTCTCTTTTTGGAGAACGTCCCCGTATTATTCTCTGACTACTCGGTCTCCCGCCCGTCTCTCCTGTGTGTGTTTATCTCACTCAAGCCGCGATGCTTATCACAATACACATATTTGACTGGCTGAGTAGCATCATGTGATGTGATTTAATACGCATGTAATTGGTCGGTGTGTTTCCTGGACCGCTGAACGAGTGCCATAAAGGCTAGAAAAGCTAAGGCAGTTAAATAGAAGCGCTCCGTCAAAATGTTATAATTCTCAATTATCTATGGGTTGTAGGTCCAGGGTCCAGATACAACGGTGTCTGGGTCCCTGCTCTAAAGGCTTTCTGCAAGCACTCTGTCCCGAGTCAGACACAAGCATTCACTATCATTACATCTTCAGCCATCATACAAATGCATACTATTTTAATTTCTGTTTTCTGTATTTATTACTTTCTTTCTTGTTCACAGATGTGCAGTTACTGCCATGTGTGTCCTGCTTGCCAAACTCTTTGCCAGCCCGGTGAGTAAATGCAGAGCTGCCACAGTATCACATCAGTAAAGGAAAGTCTTGTTGCTCATTTCAACTGATAAAAAAAGTGGAGAGTTTTCTTTCCCATACAGCATCGGAAGACATTACATTTATTTTGCCGTCGGTTTTATCCAAAGTAACAATAAGTGCGTTCAACCACTGGGATACAACCCCAAAAATTGCGAGAATCACGCAGGGTGTATAAACTTCATCAAATATGACGTACTTCTTCAAGTGCAACATTAAGACATTTAAAGAAAATAAGAGAACGGGATTTATGTTTCCTATTTTATTTTATGGGCCAAGGTGCATTCTGAACAGATGAGTTGTCCGTCTGTGACGGAAGATGTGTCGAGTGTCTGCTTTCCTGATGTCAATGGGGAGCTCGTTCCACCATCGCGGAGGCAGGACAGCAAACAGTTGGAGTAGAAAGCCGGTTAGCAGCAGCAGAGCATAGAGCGTACCGGTGTATTGAATCCGATTCGAACAGCTGCTGGGAGTCGTGCAGGGTGTGGAGACTTATCTAGCGATGTAGTATGTGTAAACTAATCACAGTCTAATTTTGACGCAACATTTTTAATCCTAAAAGGAAGCTCAACTTAAATCAAATTACAATAGTTCGATTTCTACAGCAGTAGTGTTATATGACAAACAATTGTGTTATATTACAAAAATGCAGGCCAACCTTTGATGAAAAAGGTTGGATTTTGCTGTTTGTTGACAGAGGCTCCAGCTCACACTTACTTTGTCTTTTTTCTTCAGGGGGTTTTCTTGATGAAGTGACTGGATCTATCTACAAGTAAGTCATATTTACACTGTTTGAAACCTGTTCAAACATTAATAAACTACAGTCTGTGACCTATTTGTCTCTCTATCCACAGGACTGTAGCTGATGTCTTTGATGATGGCAATGATGACAACTGAGCCCGTATATGTTGCCACCATGTGGCCAAACTAATATGTTTCACCTTCACTTCTGATTTTCATTGTTATTTTTGTCTTTTTCCTTGAGAACATTTAACATGTGCTCACCAATGACTGAATAGAAGTTGTTAAAGGAATAACTAAATATATTTGTGTACTGTTGTGAACTGACAAGTCGTACTGTACTTTTAGGAAACTGAATTATTTGAAGACATATTTGGAATATGTTAAATAAAAAGAGAGGACATTTTCACTAATTGATTTATTGATTTGAGAGTTCTTACTAGACTGAATGAATGAAATGCTGTTTAACAATAAAAGACAGTGAAAGACAATTTTTCTGGAAAAACAGGCAATTTTGTCCAACATAGTAAAAGACAGACTTGAGACTTGAGTAAGACAAGAGTCTTGAATCTGATGACTTGACATCATCAAAATCGACTTAGAGTTTTACATCAATGACATGGACATTCTGGTGGAGCTAGATTACAATTTGAGCTCTACCTTTGGACATAGTTATGCAGCCAGTACTTTCAATACATTGTCCTTGAAGTTGTAACTTCCTTTGTGTTTGTAATAAGAGAACCAAAATCTGATTTCGATTAACAACATCAAGGAATAGAGGAGTAAATTAATGTACTTTAAATACCTGACCTGAAATACAAAACATATAACATACAAATGCATTGGTAATAAATTAAACAAAGTCACATATATGATAGTATTTGTACAGAGGCAAGCTACACAGTTATGCTTCATAATCATCATAATCAGTTACAACGATGTCAGTTGCAAATCTTAAGGCTCTTTCACGCTGGGTGTAATGTTTAAGGAAATTAATTTGCATATATTTTTAAAATCATGAAAATGCTTTGTGAAATGCAACATCTATTTGAATGAATGCAAGGTCAATTTTCTTCTTTTTCCACCAGAAAATGACTTAAGCTCGGCCTACATGGCAACATATAGCAGTGGTTGCAGCAAGAAGCATTCATTTAAACAGAAAAAGGCTGCAGAGTCTTCTTCTGACAGTGGGTCTGGGCTGGTCTCTCCTTTATTCCACTTGCACACAATTTATGAACAGCACAAAATGGCTCATATCTGAGTGGCTCTTCCCAGATCATGGGCAAGAAACTCGTATTCAGATTGGGTCCCTGTCTGATCTTGAAAGCATTGGTGCGATTGTTTTACATTTGCATACTTTCAACTTGTGAGGGACCAGGGTAAACGTAGGAGAGCAGGTAAAGTGGTAATTTAGAAGGGTAACAAAATCAAGCCAAAGTGACAAATCATAATAACTATATAAACTTAACATAATTACTCTAAAGTCCAAGCACAACTTAACTAAACAGATCTTTTAGTACAGTTTAATACAACATAGTGAGTGCTCTTCTGAACAAGAGACACTGCCTCCCCATCTCCTAACTGCATGATATATACAATGCATGCCAGTTCATAGTTGATTGCAGGGGGGAGAAGACATTCCTCCTCCGTGGTGCAGATGTAGGTGTTCCTGAGAACACCCCTCTGGCTGTAGTAGAATGGCACAGTCCAATTGTCCATGCTAATCTACTTAGAATCAGAATCAGAATCGTTTATTGCCAAGGAAGTTTGCACCTACAAGGAATTTGTCATGGTGTGATACAGCATCTCAGTCTTTTGCCAGAAGGATGGTCGGCTACAGGATACTGACATTTCGATAGCACCTCTCAAAACACTGTAAAGTTATATTAAAAACAGAAACATTTACATCACAGAGAATGAAATGAACTAAAATGTCATAAAAAAACAATTTCACTCTCAGAAAGAGTTGGTAGCCGTTTTCTCCTCAGGCAGGTCATGACTGCAAAGGCTCTATCACCTTTGTGAGACAATAAGACATCTGATAGATAACTTGGGGCGAGACCTGTCAGGTCTTTGCCTGTGATCAATAGTTGTAAGGATTACAGATACTAGAACCCAAAAGCACAACTCGGAGACAAGATTCAGGTATAGATTTCTTTACTTGGTAAAGGCAGGGTCAACACTGGGAGGTCAGTCCAAAAGGCAAACAAATCCAACAAGGGGCAGGCAAAAATCCAAAGTCGAGAAAACAGGGTCGGAACAGGCAGATCAGAATAGTACGATATATATAACACTGGAGAGCTTGGCAGAGACACACAAGACAATCTGGCAGGGAACAAGTGCAAGAGAGGGGACCTAAATAGTGAGGGCTAATGAGGGGATGGGCTGCAGGTGAGATGGGTGTAGAGGACCAGGTGAGGGGAATGAGAGATGATCGGGTGTGAATGGTAGGATCTGAAATGACAGGAGAGTTAGTAAAATAAGCAGACAGGATGAAAACAAACTAATATGAAGGGGAAGTCGTGACAATAATATCTTAAGATCAATTCTAAAAGAATCGGTGAAATGTGGTCTGGTTTCCTAGTTCGAGTCAAAATCCTAGCAGCAGAGTTTTGGATGAGCTGGAGAGCAAGGAGTTACAGCAGTCTAATCGACTAGTTATGAATGAGTGGATAATGATTTGCAGATTTTTGGGAGACAGAAATGGTCTAATCCTTGAAATGTTTCTGAGATGATGAAAGTAGGATTGAACCATTTATTGTTGACAGAACGCTGGAAAGAACACCAGCCTGCAGCAAATTTAATTTGAACCCTCTTGACATTATTGTGTATGAAAGTGCTATTCAGATGTATTTACTTAATTGCAGGTGCTGGAAGGCTGTTCTGGATTGTTTCTGCCCACTTTAACACCTGCATAGGTAAAATGTGATGAAGCGACCTAGGGTTCCCCCCTATCCCTCAGAGTCCACCGCTGCACTCCACAATGGAAATTAACTCTCTTGGAATGCTTTTTAGAGCAGTTTCACTAACTCTTTGACACTTTTGCCATGTCATAGGCATACAGGTAACCCAAGCTGTCTTCTTGCCCCTGGATGCAAATGCAGGTACTGTGTCACAGGCAGTGATGGCACTTTGAATTTGTCAGGACCCGGAGACTTGGCAATCTCATGGGCAGGTATGTATCTGAAGTTCTTGTCAGTCCCAAATGCCACACAGCTCCTCAATGTCCAGCTCTGACACATGGACATTGGCTAAGACCATAACATCTGTGTCCAGTGTGTCAGGTAATCTTTTTAAAGCCTTTTGTTTCAACATCCTCTGCAGGGTGTAGCATCCTTATATCCCTTTTTGTGGGTGACGAGTGAAAAGAAGTATGCTCATGGCCCGCTTTGTGTATAATATGTTCTGTTTAATGTATGGTATGTTTACTGTATATTGAATATTGTTCTACTCTTTAGTCTTAAGTCCCGCCCCCAAACACAGACTGGACAATCGTGGCATAGCTTCAGCCAGCTCTGACCCGACACATTCTCAATCCGAACTTGTCAAATACCGATGCTTGGTCAGTGCTCATTGGCATCGGGGATTGACACAATAGGTTCTCCTCTAGCGTTCCTCAAATAAACTATTGTTATGTAGAAAGTCGGACAACTGATTTGGGACTGCTTTCTCAAGGATCTTAGAGCGGAAGGGAAGGTTATAAGTTAACCAACATCAACACCACTGGATCAAGAGTGGGGGTTTTTTACGAAGAGGTTTAATTTCAGCTACTTTGAAGGACTGTGGTACATGGCCTGTTGATTAAAACAGATTACATTAAGGCTGCCAAATAAGGGTACAACTTTTTGCACTGCACCTTAGCGTCAAAATGGTCTGCGGAGGTGGTTCGGGTATCTGATCAGGATGCCTCCGGGAAACCTCCCTTTAAAGGTTTTCCGGGCATGTCCAACTGGTAGGAGGCCCCAAGCGTAGACCCAGAACACGCTGGAGAGATTATATATATCTCTTCCTGGGAACGCCTCTTGGTTTCCCAGGAAGAGCTGGAAAGCTTTGTTGGGGAGTGGGACGTCTGGAATGCCCTCCTAAGTCTGCTGCCCCTGCAGCCCAGAAGCGGAAGAAAATAGGTGGATTGATGACACAATGCAATTATTAAATGTTATTTGATTTGAACTTCTCAACATGGGGGGGAACAAAGAGAGGCCTACATGTAAAAGTAGAAGCCTAAACTGGTTTAAGCCGCGCCAAGCCCATAAGGCGTTAAAATTTCACCTGATTGTGAGATTTGTTGAAACCACAACACTGGTGCTTCATTGGACGAGCCCCACTGGATCCCCAGGGAGTCCCTGTGTGTCTGACGTCACGTTGCCAAAAAGAGATAAAAACAATTTTAGTACCCAAAAAAATCTAAGTCCGTCCTAGTCTCGCTGAACGAGCAACAGACTGTTTTTGTGTTCACAAACACACTTGGATCCTGAAGGAGAAACGGATAACTTGTCCAGTGTACTCCCACTTTAACCTGCAGAAGGAAGATTACTGAATTTCCGCAGTCTTTACAGAAATGGAAGGATAACTTCTACGCCCCGCTTTGTTCCTACTCAAGTCGACACTCGCCATTTCCCCGCTGCCATACGGAGGATCAGCGTGCCACTTAACCTGCCGACAGAGGGTTTTATGGTCCCCGGTCATAGGCTGGAGAAACTCCGCCGAACAATTCCGAAGAACCACACGCCAATTGAAACGAAGCAATCTCAAATAAGCGGCTATTGTCTGGGCAGAGATAGGCCATAGTGTGTTTTTTCTTTAAGTTTAACTGTACTGTTACCGAGTTATTACGTGTTTGATGGACCGCAGAGTACCGTTCAGTGCTGTGTAATATAACTGTTGTGGTTGTTGCTGCTGTGATAGTGCTGTTCCCCACTACTAAGCGTTGCTGTGTTTAGATCAACCACCGCTAGTAAAGTTGGTCAACTATATTTTATTAGTTAAAGGACCAGTGCTGTGGCTGCCGAACCTGAGTTCTCCAGTTGGGCTTCTGCTCAATAAAGTTAAAGTTATGTTCTTTACTGCTGCGGTGAGGATCTGCCTTGCTTTGAGTTCTTTCTTCTTCTTTTCTAAACTAACCCACACACGCATATCACACATACGCCATTACGGTCATTCATACCAACGCGGTGTGTTTAGCGCGGCCTCCATTGTGTGTTGCATTCCCCCCTCTACGCCGCCATGTGGAGCCGTCATGTGGAGTCTCGCGTGACGAGACCACTTTACGTGACTACGTCCGCCATCTTGCTCTCTTTTCTCTCTCCTCTCCCTCCTACACACACACACTCCTCCCACCATGTTGTTTGTTGCTTTTAGGTAGTATGCTTGTAATTTTATAATAGTTGTTTGTTGATTTGTATTATGGATATTTAATCAGTATTATGTAAATAAAATCTGTTATATTTTAAGAAACGGTTTTCTGTGATTATTTTGTGCATATGTGTTGTAGTCATTGCTGGTTGTTATAGCCAGTGCTCGCATTCAAACCTTCAGTTTACTCAATATATATGGAATAGTTCCTTAACTACTAAAATTTTGATTCAACACCCCTTTTGAGACTTAATCAACAGTTTAGTTATTGGTCCCTGATCCCAGAGTGGTTACCCCTTTATTATTAATGTATGTTAATAATCCTATCAACTGAATTAATGTAGCATCGAGGTGAATTAGTGCCACGTGCCCATTTAAAGAGGTTAAAGACACATGAGAGGAAGGAAGAGCAAATGGTGCCTACATGTGTGTTGACTCAGCAGAGATGTGGTTTCTTAGATTGCCTCTAAAATAATGATATGCTATTAACACGAAAATGAACCATTGCAAAAATGGTTGGTGAAATATAATTTAGACCATATTTCATCGGGATTTAGACTAAATGTGAACGTTCAATCAACGTCTCCAAGTTGTCGTGAAAGAACATGGAAAAATGCTCACTGGGAGCCACGGCGTTACACGCGGCGATACACACTGCACAGCAGGTGGCAGTATATACCTTTCACGTGGATTTATAAACTACCAAAGAAGAAGACGAGGAAGCAACCTTCCGCTTTAACCTCAGGTTACAAAACGAAAGCTTTGCGTCCAAAACACTCCGAACAGCCGCGGCTTAAACTTCTATTGCGTCGCTGCGAATGGGGCCTGACAAGTTCTGCAGTCTGGACAGTTCCGATCCATTTTGGGTAAGTTTATTTTCACGACCTGTATTTCTTTTCCTTCATATTACAACTCTGTCCAGTTCTTATTAGCTACCCGGCACATGCTAATATACCCCACTCAACCCTGTTGGTTATTCACCTGCCGATGCCAAATAACACTACAACGCAGCTATTCTATGTAACGGTAACCTGGTTGAATAACCGGCTTAAGCACGAGCCGCCGGTGTCTCCATGTTTAACGTTAATACCGAGCACGCACAGCAGCGTGTTGTCTCCAAGTCTATATCCAAATGTTTCAGAACGCACTGTCGACCTCACCGGGACACTTGTAGCCTACGTCTTCTGTCATGGAGCTCACATCATGTCGTTGTTGGAGAAAAGCAGAAAGGGTTTGAGGCCGGTGTGCATCAGGAGTCCCAGCGTGGTAAGGTTCTCAAACTACCCGCTGTTACGTCCCGACAGCTTCTCAAACTATACCCGCTGTCCGCCGTACCGGTGTGTTCACCGAACAGCAGCAGTCGTGTGCTTCTGTCGTCACACATTCAACATTATCGACGATTTTCAAGCCGCATCTTAAATGTGCTGCGGCGAATATCATTGTAAGTGAGCACTACATAACAGACACTTACGAAAAAGAGAAATATATATATATATATATATATATATATATATATCCCATTGTTCGCATTACGTTCGTAAAAAGTAACTCTAGGCACCGGAGCGCACTCTGGCACGAACGTGAGTTACGAATGTAACTGGTTCTGTGATTTCCTGGAGGCAGTACACAAATGGGATATGTCTCTGTGCTGTCCAGATGTTATTTTAAAGTATTGTGCGTGACGTGGCGACTCCGGGGCTATCAGGGTACCAGCGTCTCCCAGCTATAGATACCAAGTGGTAGCCTACACCCAGCCTCTCAGAATCCTCTCGCCCCCAAAAAAAGGTTCAGAGTCACCAGCATGACTGGCAGTCATTCCGGAATTCAGAGACCTGAATTGGCAGCAAACAAAGTGGGTGACTCATGTGGAGAGCCTCTGTTTAGACAGCGCACATCCCCTGTTTTTCCCACTGTAGCAGACAAATGACTGCTCTGGATCTGAGGACCTTCAGATACCAGTCACACCCTTGCCACCGCTGGGGTTGGCATAGTGGAGGTTGGTCATCCCTGGGCTGAAGCCAACTGCCTGCAGCAACCTGGCTGTGTTGCCAGGGCTGTGGTGCAGGATTGAGGTGCTCCCATGCACCAACGATTCCTGGAGCGCTGAACTGGGGCTCCCATGCCTATACCCCGATGACCTCAGGCTTCTGAAGCCTGGCTATATAGCTTCCTGCGCTCTAATGCCCTCTCAGCCTCTGGCCCGGCACACCAGGGAGCTTTCGTAGGGTTTGCCTGTGAATGTCAGACAGTCACTAATGCAAACAACACCTGACGTCGAGTCACGACGAGGGTGGACATCAATCGACATAGTTCTCTGGTCATCAACCCGAAGGCATGAAGTGCCACATTGTTTGTGTCAGCCAATCTGCCACTTCACGCTTTGGCTACTCCATTGCTGATTGGGCGAGGAGGAGAACAGAGAGGGTGTTTCCAATATGAGCCATACAAGTCATAGTATCATAAGCCAAACAACACATAATGTGCTTACCTCCCTTAGACCTGCAAAATATAGAACCGAAACACAGATCTAATGGAGCGATGAAGCTGCGGTAAACGCCAGACTAACGGCAAGAAGATCAAAGAGGCCGGTGTAGGCTACCGCCTGGTGGTTATAACTGGAACAGGCAGGTAGCCTACACGTCATGCACGGGACTTTGTTTGCATAAGATCGTGACCTTGATCACTTTGACTGCCACTGGCAGTCGTGAAGGAATGAAACAGTTTTTCAGCCTAACTTTATGGAAACAGATCAGCTAACAGCCTACTGTCAATCGTTTGAATGCCATTTGAACTCTAGCACACAAGCTCTATGGGCCCAGTGATGCGAAAGATTGCCGGAATTTAATTTTATACTTTGAAGTCAAACTTGTCTTGCTTCATGTGCCACTAAGCAACATTTATATGAATGAACGGGGCCCCGAACTCCACCGCTGTATCCAGTTCTCTTCATACATCCATGGTCTGTGGACCCCAGGAAGACTAACTGTGCTTTAGAGCACAGCTATTGCGGATCCATTACTAAACTAAACTGAAATGCAACCCTCTTGGCTCTCGTCTTTGAACATTTTCAAAGCTCTTTGTTTTGGTTTTACAACAGCATGGCCCTACACTTCCTGTGTCACCAGTTTTTATAAGCGGGTAAAATGATGTTGTGTATCTGTCGGTGTTTGGCTGTTACTCTGCTCCTAGTGGCCAAAATAGAACATTGCAGTTCTGAAAGGGAACTTCAGATCAAACAGAAAAGCCTTGTTTCTGTATCCTATTCTGGATGAAAAGTTCATGTGTAGTAATCGGTAGACTTTTTTTTTTTTTTTTTTTTTTTTTTTTTTTGTACCTGAAACTACATGTGAAATTAATGTCAGCGAGCAATGAGGACATTTTCCAGCTGGTGTTCAGTTAATCAGGCAGTTTAAGTAAGACATTTTCTTTCTTCTTTCCTCTACCAGGATTGGAACCGTACCTGGTACACTGCCAACCCAGACTTCACCCAGTGCTTCCAGAACACTGTCCTAGTGTGGCTGCCATGCCTTTACCTCTGGATATGTGCCCCCATCTACCTCATCTACCTCCGTAGCCACGATCATGGCTACATATGTATGAGTCACATTAACAAAGCTAAAACTGTGAGTGATGTGATTATTTTGGGAGGTATTTTTTCCAATTGTGAGAATGTCATTTGTTTTATTATTCCTGCTCTCCATGCCAATCTGCCCTCTCTGTGTTATCTTATTTGTAATTGGAGCAGAGCAAAAGCTCAAGCACTAATAAATATGTCATACATGAGATGTGTGTGTATAAAGCTCAGCTTATAATAGAAAAGTGGTTTGTCTGGTGTTGTCTGACCATGTCGGCAATGGAAAGTGTTTGTAGTTGTACTGAACGGCCACACTGGAAGAGTGAAAAGTGTGACAAATGCATGATTGAGGACGCACAAAACAAAAAGCTTTTTGAAGTCTGAAATCATAGAGTTGAACTTGTCAAAGTAAATGTTCCTTATTGCATTTAATATTTTGCATTGTAGGAGGAAGTGCATTTCTGTCCTAGCTTTGCCATTTGAACGGTGACCACACATTCAGTTTGATTTTGGGTGTCATGATTTTTTTTTTGCATCTTCCTATTTCGATTGCCAGGTTGTGGTCACTCTCTCTCATGAGACAGCTCTAGTTCTGTCTCATGTCTGTGTATAGAAACATTGCTGAATAAGGGCTCCAGTATACTCCGAATAATTACATAATTTATCACATAATCGCATACTATAATCACTAACATAATGCAAACATGACTTTTTCTTAGTGTCTAACCTTGCTAAGTGGGAAAAGAGCACTCACTCTAACAATAATACATCATTAGTATAATGTTAGTAAAAGCCACAGGTTTTCCATCAAACAGAAAGCTGTAAGTTGTTCTTCTTTCCACAGGCTGTTGGCCTTCTACTGTGGATCATCTGCTGGTCAGATGTTTTCTTTTCTTTCTGGGAAAGAAGTTATGGCAGCACTGTCCCTGCACCCGTCCACCTAGTCAGTCCTACCTTACTGGGCTTTACCATGGTGAGAGTTTTTCTTTGTCATTTATATAGAAAGGGTTCACCCGATATTTGAAGTAGAGCAAATATTTGTTTGGATTTATCACAATATTGATGTTTTGGATCTTAGATGTTTTTAGTGTAGTTTTTGTTTTTTAAGTAAATCTTTTTTTACGTGGTTATATATTCTGGAATATTTCAGTTCAGATGTTATTTTGTTTTAGTTTACATTTTTTTTTGTATTGTTGTGAAGATTAAATGTGTTAAAGAAAAATTCAAACTGCATGTTTTCTATATAAGTATAGTTTATTTGCACAAATTAAAGAGCAGTACATGGTTCTGGTGTGTAGCTCAAAACAAATGCATCATACACTCAAACAGGGAATTATAGGCTACAGTTCTCTTTGTCTGCACCTTAACAATGCAAAAGGCTTTGAAGCTAAGTTTTGACCAACCATAGAAATTCTGTTGATTGCAGTGGGACAGTAGGACTGTTTAAAAGGTTACAGTTCACTTATCCAGTCCAGATCTATAGCGGCAGATCAGATCAAATCAAATGATCCAGACATCCTTTTCTATGAGTTGCTCAGATACCAGTATCAGAAATGCCAGTGTTAGCAGGGAGGCTAACGTTAGCCAGTCATGACTGTCCAGATAATAAAAGAAAGTTCTATGGCATTCATTCTCTGTATGCATGCAGGCCATAAAACAAGTACTACTAAGTCAATAGTGTACAGCTTTTTGAAAAAAATAATATATTTATAGATTTGAACTCTCTGGTTTGGGATCAGTAATCTGTATCGACAGATACCAAAGTTCATGTATTGTAATCAGTATTCAGTGTCGGGAAGGAAAAGATGTTATCAGAAAATTTCTACTCCTTTGTAGCTCAGTAATCCATTTCCTCCAATGGAATTCCAGAGCGTTCCAAGGCCTGATGGGATATGTAGTCCATCCAGTGTGTGTAAGAGAAGGTTGCAGCCTTTTAGCAAAAAGAAAGGGAACCATTAAACACATTTTGAGCTTGAGAAGAATGTGGTAGAGCTGCAAAAGTAAAAGATTTTTTGTTTGTTTCAAGTAAGATTTGTATGGTGTTTGAATGCGTTTGTGCTCCAGTTGCTGGCCACCCTGTTAATCCAGTACGAACGGATGAAAGGGGTTCAGTCGTCTGGAGTGATGCTGATCTACTGGCTGCTGGCACTGCTGTGTGCCACAGTCACCTTCAGGTCCAAGATCTTCCAGGCCCTGGACCAGGTCAGTCTTGAACGAGCAGGGCTGAACTACATTTGGATTAATAGAGTTAATAATAAACCTATAGATATGTAACTGGTTTGGTGTGGCACATGTAATTAGTAAGTAGTAAAAGACCGTAAAAAACGGTTACCTTCAGGGGAGACATTGATTAAAGCAAACATACCTCAAAAAATATCACGCACGGGTTAAACACGTTTTTGTTTTTTATTTTAGCCGTCGACGGTGTGTGTGTGGAGGTTCACCACCTTCTATATCTACTATGCTCTGCTGCTGGTTTCTCTGTTCCTGTCCTGCCTGACGGACCAGCTGCCTCTCTTCTCCGAAGCCATCAAAGACTCGGTGAGACTACATCAAGCTGTAAATCTGTCTCCTGTCTGTCACTCTATCGCTCATATATATCGAAGAGTAGAGGCTTCCGAAGTCCGACACAATTGGCCCCCCTCAGACAAAATCAAAAGTCCTCCTAAACCTTTTTTTTTTCTATGATCTCTAAGCAGATTGATGGACTTTTGTTCGGAGTTAATGATATTCTCGGTAAATGTAAGTCAAACTGAATCTAAAAATATGTGTTTTGTGTCTGAGTTATAAGATTTGATGACTCTGAGAAAAAGTGTTATTTACAATCTGGGTCCATATTGGTGAGCGGGATTTAGATGTTAATAAAAACCTCATTCTGTGATCAATAAATCGGCTTTTGAAAAAATGTTTTGGTAATATTTGTGTCTACAGAATCCCTGCCCTGAACCTGGAGCTAATTTTCTCTCCAGAATATCCTTCTGGTGGATCACCAGGTAAGCAGACAGTTAATATCCCAGTGGAGTGGATTGTTGTGTGTATTTACAGACAGTGCAGTCTAATGACCTGCTGTGTCCATTCTCCAGCTGTCTTTCTCTTATTAGATGAGATTATTGGGAAGATTAGAACAGGAACATGAGGAATGATTACGACATCAAAACATGTTTCAATGTTCACATGGGCATGCAAGTATTGTTTAAAGACAGACTTGATCAGTTGTGAACCCATCCTCCGTCAGATTTCTGGCCAAAGTCTTAAAAGATTGGTCAAAAATCTGATCATGGTAGTAATGGTGGGAAAATGATATTCTCTAGCATTTGATTATCATTCAAGAACAAGTTGCAGGTCATGGTTTCTTTCATTGTTAATGGTTGAACAGTACAATTGAATAAAATGTGGTCTCAGTCATAAGCATTTCTCATGGAGGAGCTGAGGCTTCTGGGTTGTAAATCATTTTTCTTCCCCACGGTATAATGTTGTGTCTGCTATTGAAACAGATGTCAACAGTCTGTATATTTCTTTCTTTGTTGAAAGTGGTACAAAATACCTTGGAAAGCTTTTACATAAACTGGAACATTGTTGCACAGGTACTGTTACTATTTACTGCTAACTCCCTGGATTGGTCTATATTTAGCAAATTTTGGCTTTATTGTATCTTCACAAACTGTTTAAAGTGAAAATCAAGCTGTGTCTTATTCTTCAGTGGGAAAAATCAAAACAAAAACAGTAAAGGTCAGTTGACCAATCCAGCCTGGCAGAACTGTGTCATGCTTTCACCTGCAAGACATATGGAACATGATATACACGGTGTTAATCTGAGTCACTTGATTTAAATGGTTCTCTGCTCCTCCTCTTGCCCCTCTCATCTCCACCAGGATGATGGTGACGGGCTACAAGCGCCCACTGGAGGAAAAGGACCTGTGGTCTTTGAACTCTGAGGACCGCTCCCATAGAGTGGTCCCACAGCTGGTGGGCCGCTGGAACACAGAGTGCCAAAAGGTCAAAAGGTCAGGAGCTCAGTACAGCAGAGCACGACCACTTCAAAGAAATCTACCGAAAGTGTTCAACATTGTTACCCTGGTAAAACTACACCTGCTAGATTTGATGTACATAGGAAGAGGAATATTTTGCTTTCCTTTGGTACACAAAGGTGTTGATAAGATGTTTTGACAAGCAGCTTCGGTCTGAAGTCTCAACTTACTCAACCTAAAATTCCTCACTTTCACGTTTCATTTATTTTCACAATAACACAATCTTGTGTGGCGATCTCATCTTGGACTACAGGTCCACTGAATGGAGAAAAAGAACACACAAATCATAGATGACTCTCCTATCGAAAAACTATTTTATTTAGAATATAGTATTAAAGCAGTCTGCCATGCCTTCAATTGTCTCCTTTCAGGACGGAGCAGAAAACGTTGTACTCCCCCAAGAAAGCCACGAACAGCGAGGGCAAAGAGGGCCGAGCTGTGGAGGAGTCTGAAATCTTGATTGTAAAAGCCCAGAAAACAAAGGAGCCCTCCCTGTTCTGGGCCCTGTGCCTAACCTTCGGGCCATACTTCCTCATCTCCTGCCTCTATAAGATCATCCAGGACGTCCTCATGTTCGTTGGGCCTGAGATCCTCCGGTGAGAACGTTTTTCTCAAACATACAGACACTTTCAAAAGGAATGACATTGCCTTGTAGCATTATCTGTTTCATATGAAATGAAAATTAATCATTGATGCATCTGGGGTTCATACATGCACCTTTCATACACAAGAACTTACATTATATGGGTCAAATAGAAAAGTTTGGGACAGGCAAAGGCTGGGCCCCAAGTCAGGGCCATGGAGACTATATAATTCTGGACCAAGAAAACCGCCTCACGGCTCCACTGACCTGGACTTTACCTGTAACCGGTACTAAAAGGAACCTTCCACCCACACACTCATGTCCTGGAGATGTCCCAAGCTTAATGCAGACTGGTGCTCTATATTCTTTCAGGACAGCACAGAGCAGATGTGCTTCCTTTATATTAAATGGGTAAATCCACACTGTGTGTGTGCGTGTGACGATGAACCCATTTATTACACTTTTAGTGAAGCATAATGTGCATAGACAGCTGTTTAGATCATACAAATATCGTGTAGCTGTATTTGTGTTTTGTACTTAATAACCATATCTATTAGGGGTGGGGGAAAAATCAATACAGCATAGTATTGCGATATTTTGCGTGGCGATATTGTATCGATACACGGACGCCAAGTATCGATCTTTTATTATATAAACTACAAAAAAATTTAAAAAATGGACTAGAAAAATCAAATCAATTGCTTTTTCAGTCCACTAGATGGTGCCGAGTTATTTTCTGGTGAGGTCAGCAAAGGTCCCGGGTCAGTGTGATTGGTAGGAAGTTGGTCAAAACAAAGATGGAGACATCTGGCCTCACAACGGGGTTAAATCTGCCAACAGTAGCCAGGCTCATGTGGAGAGTGCAGCGCATAACTGTCTCTCTGCCCTCGACGTCCACGCATCGCAAGTTATACTGAGTTATATAACTCTTATATCTTACTTATATAAGTTATAGTTCATATACTGAGTCTACACGTTTGCATTCAGTTAAGTTGGACTATGTAGTAATACAAACAGTTCAGTTTGTCAGGTTCATGCAACATTTATGACATTGTTGGTCAGTCTGTCTGCTTGACAATCCTATTTTGCTGCAATAAAAATGATTGAAGTGACATGAACAGACTGAAAACTTTATCTTATTAGATAAAACATGTTGACACAGTTTTCCTTTGGGAACATAATTTGAAATTGAAAAAAGTAATCGCAATACTCAGAATATCGCAGTATCGTGATAATATCGCAGTATCGTGATAATATCGTATCGCGGGACCTCTGGTGATTCCCACCCCTAATATCTATATTGATTGCTTTAGGCGCACAGTCTGTCTATGAGCCCGTCTGTCTCAATACTGGCACTCCCCTCATTCGCTACGGTGGCCGGGCAAATAAAATTATTTAACAGGTGGAGACGTTCACCGAAGAAGTCAGTGGATTGGATGACAGAACGCTTACTCCGCTCACGTCTCACTTCCAGTGAAGATTCCCAGTAAAACATTACATTTAATTTTCAATAATGAAAGTGACATTTGACTCCCGTCATGCAGCACATTCAGGGCGTGCGAGGCAGGTTTTTTTCACAATTTAATATTAATTTCCATATCGATTATGTGTTTGTTTATTTTACTATTCAGATACATATTCAAATTTCGAATATTCCTTGACAACCCTAATATGATGTAAGTAATGTGATGTTAGTCAAGGCATTAATCTGTTTTCGACTGAGAAGACTCTTTGTCGAGGCACTTTTTTGTCCGTTGTCCTGGAGTAAAATTTTACTTTTCATACTCATTCTTTATAACATGAATTGTTCCACTGGTGCTCTGTCTCCCATCCATGGGACATTTCCTAGAGATAAGAAAGACGAAGACGGTTGAGGCCTGCCTGAACACCCCCTTAGGTTTAGTCTTTGTGAGGCTAGACACAGGGTGACTCCTCTGTAGACTGCCTGATCGGCTGCGGAGACACAGACCTAGACCTCCTAGGACACATCGGGGTCTGTGAAAGAGGCAAAGACCTTTTTTTTTTTTTAATTCAGCTATTGTAGTTTCTAAATACACCGACATTTTAGCCCAGAATGGACAGTCCCATAATCAGCAGCAATGGTTTCCTTTACCTGAGACAAAGCTCACTAATCTCTGAAAGGGTTGTGAAGATCAAATGGACAACATTTTGTTGGTGATTTCATTATGACTAAGTGTTAATGTGCTCATTTTCTTCACTCGATATGTCCAGGCTGCTGATACGCTTCGTCAACAACTCCAGTGCCCCCTACTGGCATGGTTACTTCTACACAGCTCTCCTCTTCATATGTACCTGTGTGCAGTCGCTCATCCTCCAGAAGTACTTTCATGTCTGCTTTGTGTCAGGCATGCGTCTGCGTACTGCCATCATAGGAGCTGTCTACAGGAAGGTACAGGAAAGAATAACTGTCATTTTTTAAATGTCTTTGGTAGAGACCATAGAAATACAATAAAGACTAACGGAAACAATATGAAAGCACAGACTACATAACAAGCAAGGAAGTGTTTAATTCCAGGTGGTACTCACTTCTTCCTCTGTTTAAATAGGTTTTTACTTGGCGGATGAAGCCATCATGATATTTTTAGAACAAACAAAAATTCAAAGTTAATTAAAACTTTCAGTAACCTAAACTATTCTCTATTGAATGGCTTAATTATTCTCCTGGTCAGTTGCATGCGTTGGCTTTGAATCTACAGTTGGACTCTGCTCTTTCAGGCCTTGGTTATAAGCAGCGCAGCACGCCGCACCTCCACGGTGGGAGAGATCGTCAACCTGATGTCGGTGGACGCTCAGCGCTTCATGGACCTCATCACTTACATCAACATGATATGGTCCGCCCCTTTGCAGGTGGTGCTCGCCCTCTACTTTCTCTGGCAGGTAGGGTTACAGAGCAACTGTAGACACTGTAGCACACTGGTCCAAGTTTACTAACATCACCAACAGTTCCATGCAGAAGTAGTCTCACGTGGGCAGATTTTGGACTGCCAACGTAAACACTTGAACGGCAGCCTGCAGTGACTTCTGGTGGACGAGCAATAAACATCTGCTGTGGTGGGACATTATGCAGGGGAACAAAGAAATAAACAGAACTACATGAAACCAATTTGTACAGCTCAATACTTAAAGACACAATGGTTCAGCAGTGTAGTTGTGAGATGGTGGTGAGTTCCAAACAATACAGAGATTAAAACAAAACTTTTTTTGATACTTTGCTAAGTAAGAGTAATATATTGTAAGCGTGTTTTTATTTTTATTTTATGTATAAGCTTTTGTCTTTTTTTCATTTTTCTCTTTTTTGTTTATTGAACAAAACAAGCCAAACATCTCGAACACAGCAGATTAGCACCAGCAGCCATCCAAGAACCTTGCTAATAATATCATGAAATTGGCCATTTTTATGATTGACTTTATGGACAGCTAATGGAAAACTTGAAGCTGCAAACATATAAAACTGTTAAAACGTCATGTTCTGCCTCTGTCGCAGCTTTTTGGTCTGTACGTAGGTACAGTCTGTATGTACGATGTACAACATGTATGACGAGGTAACAGAGCAAAGTATCTGGTACCACATCAATGAAGCAGCAATCTGCTGTAAAGAAACAAAAATGTTATCAAAACAAATGAATGTGTACTGGATGACGCTTCTGAAATGCTTCCAGTGAACATGAGGGGTTCCTCCAGTGTAAGTCATAGTGCTGATGTTAGAAAAAATGCTTTCTTTATTTGTTTTTATTGGTTGAACAGCTGTAGATGGAAGCATTATGCTTTGTACAGAGATGGATGTAAACTACAACATGACTGGTTGACGGAGGCATACAACCATAAGGCGGTAATTCTAGTTTTGATCTGTTGCTGTGCAGAACCTAGGTCCGTCCGTGCTGGCTGGAGTGGCTGTGATGGTTCTCATGGTTCCCATTAATGCTGTCATCGCCATGAAAACCAAAACCTACCAGGTGGGACTTTTCCACGGACACACATTTTCCCACAAATCTTTCCTTTTAAAGCCATACAAAACTGGTTACTTCCACTTATTCCCTCTGCAGCCTTTCTAGTGTTCAGATGGCTCAAAGACCTGTGGATGGTGTGTTCAGTGACAGTCGGGGCATATCCAACCGAGCACTTATTATTTTCATTCATACACAGATGGAACACACACAGAGGTCCTATTCAACCAGGTTGCTAGCACTGAGGATCAAGGATCACAGTCGGGCTTGTGTCAGTTTGTAGCATTGTCTGACTTGTGTTTGTTTCTTGACATTTTTTGTGTCTATTGAGCAGGTTGCTCAGATGAAGAGTAAAGACAATCGCATCAAGCTGATGAATGAGATGCTGAATGGCATCAAGGTTCTGAAGCTGTATGCCTGGGAGCTGGCCTTCAAAGACAAGGTGTCAGAGATCCGTGAGAGTGAGCTGCAAGTCCTGAAGAAGACCGCCTACCTGGGTGCCATGTCCACTTTCACCTGGATCTGTGCACCTTTCCTGGTGAGTCCAACACAGAAGGTCAGACATGCACCACAATGAAGAAAGAAAAGTGCATAGATCATTTCATCTCATCATGTGGACATGGCGTCATGTAGTTCAGCTGGTACAGACACCTAAGCAGGCAGCAGCTTGGGTGACGGAGTGACAAGATCACAAATATCAAGTGTCTAAAATTCAAATCTTTTGTAGGGAAAAGGACTTTGCTTATCTCATTTTCTGCAAATGGAAACATCCCAATCAATTGAAAAGGACTATAATATCATTTTCATGTCTTTCTCTCTCCCTCCTGCTGTGTCACTGTACAGGTTGCCCTGTCGACCTTCACTGTGTATGTGCTGATTGATGAGCATAACGTGCTCGATGCCCAGAAGGCCTTTGTGTCACTGGCTCTCTTCAACATCCTGCGTTTCCCTCTTAACATGCTGCCAATGGTCATCAGTAGTATGGTGCAGGTTAGTGAGCCTCCATGGTTGTCTCCACTGTGGAACATGACCTTTCATGTTTGATTTTCAATGAGTACGAAAATGGGGAATGGAACAGGTCCAGTGTTTGACTTTGGTCATAGAACTCAGCTGTCAAGATAAAAAGCCTTCACCTCACATTCCCTCTGAGCAACATCAGGAGAGATATTGATAATCACATCTGGATCTGCACAAATAACATTCCCAGTCTTATAAAAACATTTCCTGGTTAACCATTACTGGAATGGAAGGCTTTGCAGGTGAAATAACACAGAGAGGACTCCTGAATCCAGGGCCGAACTCAGAATGTTTTAAAGGGCTCATTCACCTGAATGACGAAACAAAAAACAACTTAATTCCCTCTACTGGTATCTCCTCATGCAGATAGTTTTGGTTGTATTTGTCCAGGCGTTGATATACATGTCTCTGAGATTGCTATTAGTATTATTATTAACTTGAGCAAATGAAGCAGCTAGCTAGCTATAGACTGAGAAAAAATAAATCAATTCATTGTGCAGCTCAAAGGCTACCGGCAGCTTCCGGCAAATTTTAGGTGGAATGTTTTCTTGCATGTTACTCAAAGCATGAGTTGACATTGTGAATCAATCAACACACCTTAAATGTCAATATGACAACTTGACAATTCCATTTGTTTTTATTGGTTCTCTGGGATGATCTATGCTTCAAGAGCAGAAAAAGTATATGAAGTTCATTATTTATTATGCGAACTGCAAATATTCAATTTTAAGGTTCCAGGTGATTATTCACTAATGAAAACCTAATTGTGACTATTACATTCCATTTCTGCAAATAGATCCCCCTAATCCTACACACTGGTCCTTTTGAGGTCTTGAATGACATCCACTTAGACAGACAGTGGAAACATGGGGTCTTGGTTTTATATTACTAGACAGAATGGAAAACTGGGTTGGACTTTCTGGCACAGTTCTAAACCGGTTTAAATCCCATTGTGTCGAAAGTAATTACACACCTGAGCATACAAACAAGTTTCCTCAAGGTTCCTTTCTTTGGTCTCATCTGTTCAACGTCTACACGCCACCACTAAAGCAGATTATACAAATCAACACAATATCTTGCCATTATAATGCAGATGACACACAGATCTACGTAGCAATAAAACCAGCTGCAGTCGCTAACGATTAAGGCAAACAAAGCCAGAAATCTTGACGTAGTCACAGACTCAGACGGACACACTGAGAGGTGTCAGCAGTGAGGAAAAACAGACTTCACAGAGAGCGAACGTCTTCTGTTCTAATTTCACAAGATATTTACTAAAGCTAACACTTTTGGTGTTTTGGAAGAATTCTATGGATTTCTTTTAACACTGTTTGTTCTTGGACATTGTACATTAATAATAATGATTAATAATACTAAAGTACTACCTCTAGCTTGGAGCCCTAGCTATTCACAGCTCAATTGTTCAGAGGAACTAAGGGAACATTTTGTGAAAAGATACATTGCTCTTGAGTTGTGTTTTATTGAATGTAATTTGTCTGCTGTGAGCACTACCAACTCCATCAGTCAAAATGACACTCAATGAAACCAAAACTATGTGCATGGACAGATATCACAAGAGGGTAGTGAGGAAATATGTTTTACTAATTTGTGAAGTAAATGATGTGTGCGCACAATAAACATCTGTACGGCTTTACACACACATGAACTGGTAGCCCCTCACGCTCACTTCAGACCAGATGTACACTCAGTTTTCTAGAGCTGTTGGTGAAATGATGAGGTGGACATCAAATATAAGGGAGAGATGTGGTCTTATGGTAAAACAGTTTGTTAGGTTCTTAGGTTTGTTGTTTCAGTGATTGTTATTTTTAAGCAGTCTGCCCAGCGTTCTGTAGGATATTCTTTGGAGGCGCATTTTTAAACCTAATTTTAAATAAATTAAAATGATGGTGTAATAGAATTATACAAATAATATAATTTGTATAATCTTTTTATTTACATTTCAGATGTTATTTCCAAATGATTGATCTTTTCATTTTATTCTCAATTGTAAAGCATTTCATTAAGTCTGTTGCAACATGAGCTCTATAAGATGAATCATCCTGACGTTTAATTAGGTTGATTGAGAACTTTGCACATGGCATTTATACATCTAGCTGTGGGAGTGGAGCTTGTGTCTTTTGATGAAAAATAGAACGTATGCAATGAGCCTCAGTAGCTCTTACTAACCATGTTTATTACAACGCACCAGTCCGCACACTCCTTTCAAAGGTAAAAGTCAAAACGAGGAATTCTCCTGCCTGTTTAGCGACTAATTCAGCAGGTATACCAGTTTGGTCTTTTTTTACTCTCCTTATCTATGTCCCCGACTCTTTGCTGTAGGAGTTTTAGGTGGTTTGGACCTTCAAATTCTTCTGTAAATTAGAACGGGACGCTATAATGGGGACAACAGTTCCAAGACTCAAAAGCAAGATTATTAGGGATGGATGACGGATGACAATCAAAACATGAACCAGAAGCAGTTGATGTAGTCTCCTATGTTCCTGAAAATGAATTAAAGCAGAATCAACAACAAAAGGCAACATAACCGAGCAATATATTCATTGTGAATCCTCCGACTATGGAAATCTGCAGGTTCCTCACTTCACATACACTGTGTAGCTCGTTGTTTACCTTACTACAGTTGAAACGAGGCATCGTTTGTGATTTCGCAACGTTTTGCGCACAACTTATTGATCCTGGAATTCTGAATCTGTGAATAGCTTTCCACCTTTACCGAACTAGGCTACCTTAAACAATTCGCAGAATTATAAGGTCTTTTCTTGTATGCGAGGTAAGGTGAATACTTTTTTTTTTTTTTCTTTTCTGAATGCTCTTCCGTACTAACCGGCACATTGTTGATTCACCTTTACTAATGTCAATTGCTCAATTTAGTAAAAAAGTTTGTTCTTTCTAAGACAAAAAAAGAATATAACTCTATTTTTGTACTGACCTGTCAAAAACACTAATTTGATGTTATTAGTTTAGTGCCCAGTTCCACAATGATTCAGATCTATTACACTTATAAATCTGATGAAAATAATGCGTATGTACATTTCTGCCTTTGTGCCTACACAGTTTTATGTGTGAATCTACTCAGATTTGTGTGCATCTTGCCACTGGTCTTAGTGGGTTTCCCTCCCTCTGTGTCAATCTTCAGGCTAGTGTGTCCTTGAAGCGGCTGAGAGTGTTTCTTTCACACGAGGAGCTTCAGGAGGACAGCGTCGAGCACAAAGCAGTAGCAGGCTGTGAGTTCTTATCTACTGCTTTTCTGTCTATTGCTTTGTCTGTTGTGTCCTCCCTCTTCCCTCAGAATTTGACATTTCCACATGTGTAGATCCTTTTTCTTGGGTGACTGTGGCTTAGTGGAGAGCAGGGTCATCCATCATTTAAAGGATCGGCAGTTCGATACCCGGCTCTGCAGGTCGCATGTCGATGTGTCCTTGGGCAAGACACTTAACCCCAAAATTGCTCCCGTAGCTGTGCCTACGGTGTGTGAATGTTAGTTGGTCCTGATGGTGGGCATGGTAGCCCCTACCATCAGTGTATGAATGGGGGATTAATGACAAGTAGTGTGAAAGAGCTTTGAGTGGTCGGAAAGACTAGAAAAGCGCTATACAAGTACAAGTCCATTTACCATTTGTGTGTATATATATGGAGGTATCACATACAGTTAACTAATATACCTCCTCTCTCTTCACCCCAGCCTCACACAGTATCGCCATAGTGGATGGAGTTTTCAGCTGGTCCAGAGCTGAATCACCGACACTCAAGAGGTTGGTGTCATCTTTCCTCAGGATGCTTCAGCGCATTCATGTAAATGAAAAAATAAAAACAAAAATGTAATGTTCAAAATACCAACTTGTGCACACTACTTCATTCAATTAGTTTGTGTCCATTTTAAAACATTACTCTTATGCCCAAAGGTACAATGAAATAGTTGCTGTTCCTCTTATCCATACCGACATCCCTTTCTAAAGAGATTTCAATACAAGAAACGTGGGGGGGAAAGTTGAAAGTTATTTTATTTTATCAGCCTATTGTCATGATTTATTGGGAGTAACCATGCACTTCAATGTAAAGTCAGACAACACCCCCTTATAGCCCGAATGGAATGATTCTTTGTTTCATTACTGCATTTTTCCGCCACTGTGACGATTGAACTCTAAGATTGGCAGTCTAACCAGGTAGATAGTCCACTATTAGGGGTCACACCTGCAATACATGTTACTTTATAAGTATGTAATTGTTTCTTGATTAAGAAATGAACCTGATTATTTCTTAAATGGAAGTGAATTGGGTTGAATCTCCCTGTGTTTCTGCAGGCTGAATGTGTGTATCCCAGAAGGCTCTTTGGTGGCTGTGGTGGGACTCGTGGGTTCGGGAAAGTCCTCGCTGCTGTCGGCCCTGCTCGGAGAGATGGACAAGCTGGAAGGAACTGTGTCTGTCAAGGTGGCTGCTCTGGCTCTCTCAGACAAACACACTCGCAGCAGCAGTGCACACAATTATATTTACTTGGAAATGGAAATTAGGAATTGGGAATGATGTCACGTGCCAGGACAACAAGTCTTAAAACGTAATGGGCCATGCTCTAGCCAGGTCCGCTATTATGAGCAATACCAGTTTATAACCACACATTACGGCGGTATTTTGCATATACACACACCGTAGCAACATGTTCACAGATAGGAGTTAGACACAACTGTAGGTATGACACTGATTCTGCACATATGCACAATATTTTTAGTTTATTTTTTGTCTCGTTCTACAATATTTTTTTGTTGAAACTAACTCTGTTCCTAACTGGACAGCAGCCAAGAAGTTCACTTTAAGTCTGGCCAGCTCACAGGATTTAAGTGGTGGCAGAAGGCAGTCAGAGTTAGGGGGTGTTCAGAGAAACAAACTATTTAATGACATCATTCTGCTTTTCCATTGATGTGAGTGGCTAGGATCATTTCAGTCTAAAAGCTGTTCACAATATTGCACACCGATGGGGTGTGGCGACATTAAAACAGAGTGGTTCATCCTCTGGAAGCAGGAATGTGCTCTGTCTGACTGCTCACCATCAACTACAGAATGCCATGACATCTTCCAATGCGTTTGTCTCCCTGCAGGGTTCAGTGGCCTACGTTCCCCAGCAGGCCTGGATCCAGAATGCCACGCTGAAAGACAACATAATGTTTGGTCAGGAGAGGAGAGAGGCCTGGTACCAGCGTGTGGTGGAGGCGTGTGCGCTTCAGCCTGACCTTGAGATCCTTCCAGCTGGAGACGAGACAGAGATTGGAGAGAAGGTATCAACTCATGCAGAGTGGTACAAAATGTAGGG
The DNA here is from genome assembly GCF_004355925.1 of Anarrhichthys ocellatus. Lineage (NCBI taxonomy): Eukaryota > Metazoa > Chordata > Actinopteri > Perciformes > Anarhichadidae > Anarrhichthys > Anarrhichthys ocellatus. Next base: position 713,061 of record NW_022280086.1, on the reverse strand, counting down.
TATCTGTCGAAGTTGTCTGCAATCCTCACTTGAATCCCGTGTGGGCTCCTCTGCCTGTGTGAGCAGTGCGTGATGGCTACCTCACTGAACTGCTGTAGCTCTCTTGCGTCTGATGTCCACACAGACAGAAATTCATTTTAGCTTTCTTTTATGTCTATGACATATATATCTGCAGATAAAGACATCAAAACTGTAATACCAGTGTTTCTGTTATGATATCAATATACTGCCAAAAGATCATTTTCACTGTGTACATTTGTAAATCTTAGATCTCTCGCCACGCCTGAGCTGTGCATCTGTTAATATGGGAGCCAAATACAAAGCAAGAGGTTTCGCGGCGAACAGACTTCAGAGACAATTTTATGAAATGCTGTCTCAATACAGTTTTAAAACGCACATACATTAAAGAAGGCAGAAAGAACAGAACAGTCATTAAATGATGAAGTACCCTTACTTTTGTCTCTGGCTTTATCTCCATCTCTCTTCTGTATAGGGAGTGAATCTGTCTGGAGGTCAGAAGCAGAGGGTGAGCCTGGCCAGGGCTGTCTACTGTGACCGTGCTGTCTACCTGTTGGATGACCCGCTGTCTGCTGTCGATGCTCACGTAGGAAAACATATCTTTGATCAAGTTGTCGGCCCACAGGGACTGCTGAAGGACAAGGTGTGTATGATCTCAAGCTTAACCAACCTAAAGCACCATATAAGGGTTCATTGTATGAACAGCTCATATTTTCATTTTGCTTGTTGCCAATTATTCATACTGATTTATGTTGTTGTTATAGGCAGGAATAATATGAACATAGACCGATAAAACAACACAGTGGGAAACGCTCTGCCAAATGAAAATGCACAACTTGAAAACTACAAGACGTAAAGAGAACTAAGTGAGCCTAAAGATTAAATATAGATACCTGCAAAATGAGAGATATGGAATAAAACAACCTGTAGAAAACTCATCGTAATCCAACATCACAGAAAATCATTGATGTATTGTGACTGCTGAAACTTTGTTTGTAAGGTTTCAGGTTTGAGGAAAAGGTAAAGTATCTACCTGTCAGATGCTGTACAGTAATAGTAACCTTTACTAGTCATTCAATTCATACACCATCCTTCATTCAGTAACCTGTACTAGTCATTCATTTCAAACATCATCCTTCATACAGTAACCTGTACTAGTACTAGTCAGTCATTACATACATCATCCTTCATACAGTAACCTGTACTAGTACTAGTCATTCATTCAAACATCATCCTTCATACAGTAACCTGTACTAGTACTAGTCATTAATTACATACATCATCCTTCATTCAGTAACCAGTACTAGTCATTCATTACATACATCATCCTTCATTCAGTAACCTGTACTAGTACTAGTCATTCATTACATACATCATCCTTCATACAGTAACCTGTACTAGTACTAGTCATTCATTACATACATCATCCTTCATACAGTAACCTGTACTAGTACTAGTCATTCATTTCATACATCGCCCCGATCATGACTGTGATCCTGTTGCCGTTATATAGTAGGGCTGCAACTTACTACCATTTTGATTATCTTAATTAGCTATGAGCTTTTAAATTCAACTTGTTTTCGGCATGTGCTAACTAACAATAAAGATGAATACTTCAATCAACTTTCCTGCTGATACAACAGAATGTTCAACTGAAATCAAGTCCTGTGGTAGACCAAACAGGTTACTATAGCAAACGAACATGTAAAACTATAATGGATAATTAAATTAGTTGCCATAAATTTGGCCATCGCTTTTTTTTTTTTTTTTGCAGCAATTCTATGAGTAGTACCGTTCCGTTTGCTTTTTCTGGCTCTAGCGAGCTACAATATCGGCGAAGCTCTTCAGAGGCTGCATTATAGCAGTGAGTTCACGCAGAAGGCTTAACTATTGGAGAGATGGAGAGTAAATGTTGTTAGTAAGTGTTGTTAGTTACTTTCTGATAACCATAGCTGTGAGCCAGCCACAGCCAACTACAGTTAGCCGAAGGCTAAAATTTTAGCAACATTTCTCTTCATCTCTGAAACGCTCCACCAATATGTTCAGTAATCTTTGTTGTTACCAATGCTGTAACTTTTCCTGCAGGATATTCTGCCGTTGAATCAGACTTTCACGACGTTGCATTGGATGACAGTACAATATGCTGAAAGGTTTTTATGTTGTTGTTTTTTCCAACGATGGCAAGAATGAATGGCCTACACCGGCTTTAAAGGACTCTGACAAGGATCAAGGGCAAAACTAATTGATTGAGACAGATTGTGTCAGACTGGTTGAGAATTTTGTTTTTTGACATCCGTTTATGATAATACTGTACAGTAGTTTTGAAGGTTCGTCAATGATTATGAAAGTGAGCAGTAAAGATTTAATAAAAAATGGAACAGGTATCACTTTTACACACAGACATGTAATATTTGTGTGGATGTGTGCAGACTCGTGTGCTGGTGACCCATGGACTGAGCTACCTGCCTCAGGCCGACCTGATCCTGGTCATGGTGGAGGGAGAGATCACAGAGATGGGCTCCTACCAGCATCTCATGGCCACAGAGGGAGCCTTCGCTGAGTTTCAGCGAACATACGCTGCTGTCGACCACACTGCCGACGATGGTGAGACGTTCTGCACAATGCACTTTACTAAAGTTATTAATTGCAATGCTGATAATGAAGAAATCTGCTCCATGAACATAAACAGTGTTTTGGAGTTTTTGGGATAATAGTAGTTGTTTGGTGCAGTGGATGCAGGTAATGTTTATGGATCAATCCTTTTGTCACAAAAACATTTTTCCAAAAACTACATTTAGAAACTGTGCCAAAGAGTGGAACCAAAGCAACAGAGAACGGCAGCACAACTGCTCTTGTTGGGTGAGTAAAAGTGGACAACAATGGAGCACTGTGGCACAAAGAAAAGAAGTATAACAGACTTTGGATACACACACAATACCTGTTGGTGTGAGAAAAAGTCATTGTTCATTTGGCTCTGCACATGGATTTTGGGAACAAGAATATTACATAATTGTATTTTCATCCTGATCTTCTCTTGACTTTTTGTATTCCAAATGTTAATGTCACAAACTTGTGGTAAATTACTCGTTTCAGCCTGTTCAAAGGAGGTGAACATTCTTGAGATTTGATTAATTAGCATAATAATGGCCCTAAAATTGATATGAGGCTGCCCGTTGTGGTTGTGTGAAATTTTCATTTACGAAAATGTTACCAAAAAGTAAAAAAAGAAAACTTTAACACATAATGTGAGACGAGATAATTTGCTCACACACAGGTGATGTTACACTCTCAGGTGTTATAACCGTGGATGATATTGGATAAAGACCCTGAGGCAGCCACCTCCAGTATCCACACATATCAGCATGACATATACTAGCTGTTCATCTTGTTGAAGCGCCTGTATATAATATATCACATTTATTTTTATTGCTACATGTGTAAGCAGCAGTCCGGGAGTCAGCAGTGTGACCAAACTGTGCCAGACGGGTGAGCAGGACAAGGTGCTGGGCAAGAAAGCCAAGCAACCCGAGGTGGGCAAGCTGACGGAGGCTGACAAGGCCAGCACTGGACGGGTAGGTAGAAGCTTGACATGCTCAACAGCATCAGAGCTAATAATTCATCATCATCATGTATCAGTGCAGTATGTGATGGTCCCAACCACTGCCTGACCCCAGCTGGTCTCCTCTCCCTCCCCAGGTCAAGCTGTCTGTGTTCGGGTCTTATCTGAAAGCCATCGGAGTGCTTCTGTCCTGCATCAGTCTGCTGCTGTTTTTCGCCCACCACCTGGTCTCCCTGTTCTCCAACTACTGGCTGAGCCTGTGGACCGACGACCCCGTGGTTAATGGCACTCAGCCCAACAGACAGATGAGGCTCGGGGTGTACGGTGCTCTCGGTTTGTCCCAGGGTGAGGAGGGGTGAGGGGAGGGAGATGCAGATACACAATTTAGAAATAACACAAGAACAAACCGATCTAAGAAGGTTAAGGGAGAGCGATTCCGATCATTCTGACAAGAATATCAAAGTTGTGTTTGTAGTTTCTTTGTCATTCACACCTGCTACACATACACAGCCAACGAGATACTGAATCATGGAGCAACATCTATAGAATGATATTTCACCTGAGTTGTTAAGTTAAGTAAAGACTTAAAGTTGACTTTAGCACCAATGGCATTTGACGACACTTGGACTTTGATCTGACTTCTGACAACAGATACTTTGGATGAGCCAGTCACATTGCACAAGCAAGAGGGAAAGTATGATTGGCAGTGCAGTCCAGAAGACAAGAAAGATATAATGACTTGTTTAGGACTTGAAACACAAAACTTGTTCCTGACTTGGATCTGAAAGCGTTGCTCATTTGGTATCAGTTCAGGTGACTCTTTTTCAAACACAGCAATTCAAGTGAAACTTGTGGAACTCTTTTCAGGTGCAGTAGGGTATGTTTTTTTACCTTAGCGTTTGCATGTACAAATCAACTTGATGTGCTTTTTGTAGGTGTGGCTGTCTTTGGTTACTCCCTCACCACGTCCATTGGGGGCATCCTGGCGTCCCGCTGCCTCCACCAGTCCATGCTGTATGATGTCCTGCGCTCACCTATGTCCTTCTTTGAGCGAACCCCCAGCGGCAACCTGGTCAACCGCTTTGCCAAGGAGATAGACACCATTGACTCAGTGATCCCCAGCATTATTAAAATGTTCATGGGCTCCATGTTTAATGTGATGGGTTCTTGCGTTATCATCCTGATCGCAACACCACTGGTAGCTATCATCATTCCTTTTCTCGGTCTGCTCTACTTTTTTGTCCAGGTTAGTTGGAAATTTTCAGATGGCAAAACAACTTTTTCCTCTTCCTTTCATACATTTTCAATCCATTTTGATGCCCTAAATATGGGGTACTATTTATGAAAAGGTCTATGTTCCTACACTCTTCATCTGAAAAATAAGTATAACTGTCCAACCACTTCTGGCTGCACTGTATTTCATTCTGACTGGTTACTTGAAGTTGTCAGAAGTCTCTGTCCTTCCTGTGTCCAGAGGTTTTATGTGGCGTCGTCTCGCCAGCTGAAGCGTCTGGAGTCAGTCAGCCGTTCACCCATCTACACCCACTTCAATGAAACACTGCTGGGCACCTCCGTTATTCGAGCCTTTGGTGAACAGGAGCGCTTCATCCGGGAGAGTGACCAGCGCGTGGACCACAACCAGAAGGCTTACTACCCCAGCATAGTAGCAAACAGGTTAAGGACACGGTTACAGCTCACTAACTAAACATACTACCTGCTACAGCAGTATGCGTCGTCCTTAGTAAGGAAAAAGACAAAATTAACAGATTCTTGAGAATTCTTTTGATCTTTTCAAATAGTATTTCTTCTTTAGTGGGATATGCCACTTTGTTCTTACAATGGTCTTCTATCCTTATTGTGTCAATGAATCTGTGTTTGTGTAGGTGGCTAGCTGTTCGCCTGGAGTTTGTAGGAAACTGCATCGTGTCATTTGCTGCTTTGTTTGCCGTCATGGCTAGAGAGAGCCTCAGTCCAGGCATCATGGGGCTGGCTATCTCCTATGCCCTCCAGGTAAATACTCATACTCACATCTGACCAGGTCGCATCTTCTTCAGGGCCCCGGAGAAGTGACAGATTAGAAACCCCTCTATCCTGTAAGATTCTTTGCATGTATTTTTAAATGTATATAATTCAGTGACAGTGCATTTTATACCTGGGCCTTCTGTGTTGTCCTACTACAGTTGAACCACCTCCTAATAACCTCATTATGACGCCACAGCTACGGTTATTATTTGTTTCTAGGGGTGTAACTACACATATTCGTATTAAACCATTCGGTACGAGGCTTACTAACTGAACAATACGTTTGAATAATACTAGTGCATTTGGAAAATGCAGAAGCTTAACTTGTGGGAAATATAATGTTTTCGGTGGACTGCGCTCACGTAGGAGACAACGGGCTGTGTGACCTCTGAACCCGGAACACAAAAAAAAAAACACAGCTGAGGCACCGCACGTGTGTTCTGGGAGGCTACACTAAACTAGTTTAGCAGGAAAACAACAGCAGCACACAAGCTACGAACTCTCCCCATAGCGTTTAGGTAGCTGTTCCCTACTGATTCAAACAGGGCTAAAGCAATCGCCACACAATCCCCATTTCTCCAGACCATAATTCTTACTTTGTAAAAGAAAACAGCCCAAACAGATTCAATTGTCCAGACAATAACTCCGCGCATGACGGTATGCTTCGTAATTAACGGACAATGCATACAGTCCAAATCTATATAATTAACACAATGACAACAACAAACTCACAAGAACCAGTCACATACAGTATATTCATATGACAACAAAGCAACAAATCAACCCAGCAGACCTGCAGCAACACGCATTCTGCTACACACTCAAGGGCCATTCAGATATTAGATGTAAAAAAACAAACAGTTGACTTACCAAATGCTGTTCAGTTAAAGACAAACTCCATCCTCCTTTCTTTGTTGACAAAGAGTTTAATCTCACAAAAAACAAAGCTAGGTAAAAAAGAAAATAATCTACACCATGCAAAATGCTAAAAATGTCATAATTTCTTCCATATCTTTCAATTTGAACTTGATTTGAACGATTCCATTTAGTTTCATCCAGTTTTATTTTGGCTTGGCTTTGAAGCATTGCTTAGTTTGTCGACTTTACGCAGGCACCTCAGAACTTTGCAGTTGTTCAGACATAAAGCCCATGCTGATCTGCTGGACATTGCGTCATTCATAGTTTCTCCATGCTGGATTCAACTAAATAGGCGGGACATGTTTGCTTCCATGAAATCCAGCTCTCAAGTAAATCAGAACTTCTCTCGAGATTTTTAGGGACTATATCCTGTTTTCGTTTTTTGTTTTTCAATAGAATGCATTACGCTTCTGTAGCTTTCGAGTTGAGTCCTAAAGTATTTTTTTAATGTTGCAATCTATCTACAATCTAAATGACTTTCACCTTCATGTATTTGGGTTGATGCACAGATCTGAGACAGACATCTCACAAGCTGTCCTCTGTCCTGTTCCTCTGTCCCATGTGCAGTTGACTGCCTCTCTGACCTGGCTGGTGAGGATGTCTTCTGAAGTGGAGACCAACATAGTGGCTGTGGAGAGAGTGAAACAGTACAGTGACACAGAGAAAGAGGTACAACGACAAACAAAGAACAAATTCTGGGATCCGTTTTTTGTGGTTTTAGAGGGAGGCTTTACTTGACCTGGTGCTGGATTGCGACCAGCATTTAGGATTAAAAGTACTGCAAACTGAATTTAGGATTTGTTTTTTTCCAAATCTATATGTAGGTCTATACAAGATATTTATTTACAGATTGTTAAATGTGTTCGCACTGATCAGGTTACATTTGTGTGTGGAGTTTTGAGACTATTTTCAATGTCTCCAGCTCCACTGGGGTCTACAAATGCATGATGCGTTTAAGCGCTGGTGGAAAACTGGGTTTTGGGCTTTCGATGAAATCGTGTTTAATTTCAAAGTGGGAAAGGCATTTTTTTCTAAATAAACAGAATAGCTTGTTGCCCTTTGATTAGAACACATATATTTGCCAACTATAGTCTCTATAGAGTAGAGTGAGTGGAGCTGGAGACCGTGATGAAAATCGATACACCAGAGTACCAATAATTTGAATATCAAAACACCTGATAATCGGGTTACTAATAATCTGGTGTATTGATATTCATGTTGGCTGATTATTTGTTTGAACCACAGGTTATGTGCCATTCTAGCTGTTCTCTGTAAAGTTATATGGTACTCCAACAATTTCTATTTTGAAAGTGGTGATGTGTGTAAACTTCAGAAAATGTTATGATGTTTACTTTTTCCCAGAGTTTGAGTAAGTTCCCCACTTAAAGATACTAGATTTGTAGAAAGTAGCTGAAATTCGCTTCACCTTGATCAGCTGAAACATAAGGTGAACTTATGAATATATAATATAACTGACAGGAAAACATTTTGAGACATAACTACTTTTAGCTGATTATACTTTTGCTTTAGTAAGATTTGGAAGATATACTTATTTAAATGAGTATCCTCTGACCACCAGGCAGAGTGGAAACAGGAACCCTCCAGCCTCCCCACAGGGTGGCCCACTGATGGTTGCATAGACATCAGAGGCCTCGGCCTGCGCTACCGCCACGATCTGGATCTCGCCATTCGCAACATTACCATCAACATAAACCGAGGAGAGAAGGTCTGCTTACAGTGGTCTTTTTGATTGTGCTTGAATTGATGAGTGTGATTGTTTGTGACTGTGTATTGCATTACATCTGTGTTGATGTATGTATGTGTACAGTGTCTGTGGCCCGTAACATTTCCTGCTTCTACCCATAAGGTGGGGATTGTGGGGCACACTGGAGCAGGAAAATCATCCCTAACGCTGGCGCTGTTCCGGATCATCGAGGCATCTGAGGGCCACATCTTCATTGACGGGGTGGACATTGCTCAGTTGGGCCTCCATGAGCTTCGTTCCAGAATTACCATCATACCACAGGTCAGTGCAGAGATGACACAAAAGGCCGTGGAGTTAATCGGCATCTGAATGGAAATGAACGCTATGCCCAGTTAAACTGAAAAATTATAAGGCCAAGCTAAGGAAACAACAGCTGTGTCCCAATTGAAAGGTGACCCTGAGACAGCATATGGCCTCATTGTATCCATTCTGATTGTGGCCTTATTTGGTTCAATTTGCAAGACACCCACAGATGACGTGCATTAGTCACAAATAGCAGAACTCACAATGATGCTTTGGTGGGTCTGTAAAGCATGTCATTTGGTGAGGAGGTGCAGCTTCAATCCCTCCTGAGGGCTTCGTAGCACCCTTTTTAAAGAAGAGACCTAGAAATGGGGCTCAGCTTGCCCATCGTCTGAGAAATCCAGATGACAGTTGTTTTCCCCTCTCCTCAGGACCCAGTGCTGTTTTCAGGCTCTCTGAGGATGAACCTGGATCCTTTCGACAGCTACTCTGATGAGGAAGTCTGGAGGGCTCTGGAGTATTCCCATCTCAAGAGCTTTGTGTCAGGCCTGCCAAACAAACTCAGCCATGAGTGTAGTGAAGGAGGAGAGAACCTCAGGTAATACTGCTTTATATACACCCTTGATAACTACCAAAAACCTATTTTACCTCAACCGCAGAGAGAACCAGGCTTTTCTTTAAATCAGGCTTGTATACATACCTGCAAACTAGTCGCTTTTCAGCGAAATTTGCCGTTTTTAATCAAAATATATCATCCACGTGAATCGTGTAGATCCGTAGAGGTTTTTTTTTGGGGGGGGGGCAGCGTTTCTCAGATTGGAGTGAGACAAGGAGACAGGTTATATAGTGATCTTCGCAATAAAACATCTTTCATGTGACGTGTCGAGTCTTGGCCAATCAGCGTTCAGATGTCTACAGCGTCTTCATTTCCCTCCGTTAAAGTTTAAGTTACGTTATGTACCGTTACCGTTCAGACTTGCTGGGTTAAGTTAACGTCCACTGCATACGAAACTTTGTCGACTGTTAACGTTCGTCATTATCGCAATTTAGGAGGAAAACACGTAACGTGATGAAACATGCAACCCCCCCCCCCGTGTTCCGGTTCAGTTCGCTCGTTCACGTTAAACCGGAACACCGGCGCATCTGGTTGCAGGTTGTTTGTTTTAACTCAAAGTAGAATGAGGCGATTTCGTGGTCAGAATAACTTTTATGACCACGAAACATGAGGCCCAGATACTGATGAGATGATGAGGTCAAAGAGCTTCAGGGAGAGGAGGCTGTTTGTGTAGCGCAGCTTGACGCAGGGCTGAGATGTGAGTGGAGCTGGGCCTGGATGAAGGTGGAGCTGGGCCTGGATGAAGGTGGAGCTGGGCCTGGATAAAGGTGGAGCTGGGCCTGGATAAAGGTGGAGGTCTAAACAGACGTGAGTACAGCTTCCTGCTGTCACAGTGTTTTAAATACATTGATAAAGCAGGGTATGCTACATGCAGCCTCTGCTCCAAGGAGATGAACTACACCAACAAGGGCTCACGTGCCCTCTCATCACACTGTTCACTGTGATGACCACAGCCAGTGTACCAACAGTCCCACGTGCAGTTAAATCACAGCTATTATTTTACTCTTGATAAGGTACTTTAGCCAGAGTAGATTACCAATTTTAATTTAAATAATTGAACTGGATTGAATGCATATTAATTGCAAATAGAAGATAGGCCACAATTCTAACAGCTGTACAGTAACAGTGGAAGTTAATATGAAGCCATACAGTAACAGGGTTCAATGAAAACGAATCACTTTCTTTGTACAGGCGATGGTTCTCGCTACTCTTGCTGTCTTTGTTTTTATTTGACTAAAACTTTTGAAAGTGAGACCTCGGTCTCAATGGATTTTGTCTAAATAAAGGTTAATAATAATAGAGCTGAAATACTGATTAATAACTGAATAATAAATTATTTTTTTTGCTTAAAGTAAATGTCTTATCACTTAATTTTCTTCTCAGAGTACAGCAGAATGCTACATTTTAAAGCTCATATTTAAAATAAAATTCTCCTGGGGGAGCATGCCCCCCCCCCCCCCCCCGACAGGGTTTCGGGCTTCGGTACTTGTCACCTTTTCCACCTCTTATGAGTTTGCAGGTATGTGTATAAGAGACATACGTATCTATATTGCTTCCATTTTATTTAGCTAACTTAATGCTTCCTTTCTTCGTTTACAACAGTCATCTCATACTCACCACTCTGCTGCTCTACTTTCTCTTTTTAACACAAACACTGTTTTCACTCACCAATTTATACCAGCTGCTTCTGCTTTTTCTCTTTTCATACAGTGTTAAGCTACTGTCAGTGACAGTCAACACATCCTACACAGATATTTCATAGTAACAGTCTTCTTCCTTTTTTACTGGTACACATCTGCCGGAAGTATAGAGTGTCATTAGGGAAGCAGTAGAAGCAATTAGAATTAATTTGCCTGACCTTTATTAGGAAATGGCTTTTATTTTTTAATGCGAAAAATGGCCATTAGTGGAAGACTGGCTTCACAAACCATCAGTAAACCCTTCCAGAAAGCCTCACATACCCTGAATGCATGATCCATATTGTATATCTAAAGAAAGCAGTATACAACTACATAGTTAATATCTCCATCGCAGAAGCTGAGCAATGCATATCCTGCTCTATAGCATTAGTTCAGACACACTGCAAGCCTCCATCAACATGTAAAAAAAGCATACACAACCCAAAGAGGACCAGGGGCTATCTAACCAGACCCTGATCTGAGGACAAAAATCACCTTAGGAAGGAGAGGCGCTCTGTTTATAGATCGTTTACGTCTGTTTTCCCTCCAGTGTTGGTCAGCGGCAGCTGGTGTGCTTGGCCAGAGCTCTGCTGAGGAAGACCAAGATCCTGGTTCTGGATGAGGCCACAGCAGCCGTGGACATGGAGACAGACAACTTGATCCAGTCCACCATCCGTTCTCAGTTTGAAGACTGCACCGTCCTGACAATAGCTCATCGCCTTAACACTATCATGGACTACACCAGGTAATGTATACCACACGTAAACAGTTTCCATTACAGAATGCTTTCATATGTTAATACCTATTGTTTTTGTGTGTGTACTAGTTTATACAGAAAGCAGTGTTCATTGTCTCCATTGATCCTATATCTTATGAGCATTGCATGGTCATCTCATTGTCAGAAGATAAATAGTTATTTGTGTTTACAATTTGTCATGTAAAGATAATGATGACGTCCTCTGGAGATGTCACATATTAGTTTGTCATTATCATTAGATGTGTGCATGCCTGCAGACCAGATGTTAACACACGGGTGTATGAGGCAGATTTGAGGCTTTAGTACTAACAAATGTAGAGATAGCTATTGTAGAAGTACAAGAAGCAGCTGTAGTACTACTGGTACTTCTTTTGCTATTCGTACATAATTCATTTCATCGGTAATCTGGCTCCCCTAGGATCCTGGTGTTGGACAAGGGAGAGATGGCAGAGTTTGACTCCCCCTCCAATCTCCTCGCTCAAAGAGGAGCCTTTTACAAGATGGCCAAGGATGCCGGGCTGGTCTGAAGCAGGAGGTGCCTCTTCTTGTTCAGCTGCTCTTCTGAGCTCCTCCCAGGTCATCTCCCAGGTCATCCCAACGGTGTGGAGTTCCTGAGATAAATTGGGGGATTGTTACGATTTAGAGTGTTTGACTATTTAAGCAAGGGCGTTGTTGAGAACAACGGGTTTGGTCTGAGCTGCTCCACCACACACTTCAGTTTTACTACACAATTCTATTCTGCCTGTCCCAAACAAACCTGATTCTTTCTGTTAGCCCAGGTCATATCGCCCTTTATTACATATTCCTGCCCCTTTCATGTACTTTTACTGCCATTTCTGCCATGAACCAGGGGACAAGTTCTAACAAGGGACATACTGAATTTGGCTTTTATTTTGCTAGAGCATTATATCTGTGCTGGAGCAAGGAAGGGGAGTTTTACTTCTATACAGACAGAATTCCCTGCAGTCTGTCGTATAAACAGTTCTCTTCTGGTTGTGGTAACCAGTGCTGAGGTCAGTAGAGGATAAAGAGGCTGTTGTCCTGCAAGTACAAAATCCTATAGTGCCAAAGACTGCCCTCAAACATCTGTTATTTTTGAGATGCAGATTTGAAACATGAGCGCTGATTTGAGAAGCAGGTACATACACAACGCATTCAAATGGACTTTTGGATGTAATTATTGTTTGACCAAACAAGTTGCAGTTAAGACTAAGTGAGAAATTCCTGCCTCACAAATGCTTCGTCCAAATTCTATACCTCATCCAAAGTGTATTCTGTATACTAATCTTTTGTATGTTTTTTTTAGTTGGTAATTAAGAAATCAACACACTTCAGTTTTATACTAACAGGAAATAATGCCAACAGGAAATGACACAATCTGCAGCCTACACTCAGTTTAATTGATACGCCACTGTCGTACAGTATATCTTCTCATTCTAAGGAACATATTAAATATCTGGGCTGCACAGTGGTGTGGCAGCCCTTCTATGCGGAGTTTGCATGTTCTCCTCCTGTCAGCTTGGGTTCCCTCCGGGTTCGCCGGCTTCCTCCCACGTGCCAAAGACATGCAGCTTAGGTTAATCGATGACTCTAAATTGCCCGTAGGCGTGAATGGTTGTCTGTATCTTTGTGTCAGCCCTGGCGACCTGTCCAGGATGAACCCTGCCTTCGCCCACTGTCAGCTGGGATTGGCTCCCCCCCCGGATAGATGGATATAAAATATCTCCAGGCTTATCTTTTAAGCAAGTGATTTACAATTAGTAAGCAGTATGGAACTGGGACACCGCTAATGCTTTGACCAAACAAAGCTAGCTAAAAGGATAGAGAGCATTCCACTTGGTTTGCTCAGTTGAATGTAAGATCATCAGGAGTGTTTGAGCCTTCCTTTCAGAGCGTCATTAGGAGGATGCAGGTATGCCAGCTGATTGGTCAGAAACGGCAGTTCCACTGAGGATGTCACAAACTCAAGCAGTGGTGGTTGGTAACATCAACACATAAATCTCAACAAAACTACAAATGCACAAACTGTTGGATAGATTCCACTTGACTGTTACTTTTCGTCCAGCACTGACTGTTTATTTATTGTGTTCCTTCAGCAAAAGCTTTACATTTATTCATGCAAACTGTTGATTAGGTTAGAGGCTCTACTCATGTAATACATGCTTACTATTACATATTTGTATTTTGTTGATACAAAACAACACTCTGTTGTTCTGAGTTTTATTTGAGTGGAACTCTAATGAGGTCACAATGTGCTGAATGTACACCAAATAGACATTATACTCTTTTTACGTTCATTTTGTTTTTATGTACACATTAAATATATTTAAAATGTTTACAGTTGGCATGTCACGCCTCAAACAAATAGATGCATGCCAACAAGTTAAAAAATAAAACATATGTTGTCAAAGTCTGACTTAAGCTCTCAAAGCAGCTTTTCAATTAATTTGACACTGGTTTATTTCTTTGCATTGTTGTATTTGTTTGTGAGTTATTTTAGTGAATATATTCACTTGAATGACCATTTATAAAGGTACTGTGTAAACAGAGCTCTTGAAATGACATTAAGAAAGAAATCTCATTTTCTAGTGTGCACTAGGAACAGTTTCATGCCCATAGATAATTAATGTCAAAATAAATAATGTATTTGTCTTGAAAAAAACAGAACTGCAGAAATGAAATGCGTGTTTCGAAGAATACAAAATAAATGATAACTTGGTTATAGACGGAGGAAACTATATTGTCATTATGGACCTCAGTATAAATCACTGCTTTGCATTGCCATCATCACTTTATCTTGTGAAGCCATTCATCACGTTCTGCTTCCATTTCGAATACTACACAAGCATCATTATTTTTCTTTCTTGTGGCTAAGTTAACCTGCACATACAAGAAACCATTTAAGGTGCACAAGTAACTGGTTTAAAGGTCTCACCACAAAGTTTTAGTTCACATTTTTACTAATGAGAATATGTCTACAATCTTTGTGGACATATGATGTGCATGTAACTTCAGGAGCTCTGCAGGTATTTTATTCAATTTATTTAAAATAATCAGTCATCTCTATTAACTCTTGTTTTTCACATCACCACAATCCTCTCCTAGAAACTTAGTGTCATGTGTGTGAATTCAGCTCCTGCTAGATTCCGTGTGGCCCTCCTGCTCAGACGGGTTGGTTAGTGTGAGGCTACTGGATGGGAGGACCTCTGTTACCAAGTCATCATTGTGTCTCACTGTTAACATCTGTACACACATGTTGCTGTGGGACATTTAGGGCTAGATAGAGGCTCCTCTCTGTTGGAAAGCAGATAGTCATTCTTTGGGTGATGTCTTAAGTTGTGCTTTTAGTGATCTTGTACAAATTGGATGAAACATGCTTTGGCTGTGTCACAACACAATGTAAAGCATTTTGAGATTAAATAAAGCATATTTTTATTACATATTTATTAATAATAATTTTATGTTTTGTTATGGCAAACATATTAACTAAACTAGTTTAGTCTTGAAAATAAATATATTTTTTTCACTTTGAGTTTGGTTATGCATATTTTGAATACATATTAATTAATTATAATTAAACATGGTCAAGTCACATTCAGATGATACATTCCAGGCATGCTCTATAATTATGCGTTAGCAACATGATATGGCCAATTTTAATGCAAGGGCCTCTTTAATTGTATTTTGAATGCTTAAAATCTAAAGATGATGCATTGAAAAATCATATTTGTTTTATTCATTTGAATTGCCTGTCTTTGTAATATTGTAGACATATGTCTTTTGATAATAAGGTATAAATCAGATTTTGCGGAGAAATCAGCGGAAGACACGGCGGTGCCGTGACTGCGCACTGAACTATGTTTCCCAGCAGTCTTTGTCGTCCGGTGTGAGGGGAAGGAAGGAAGATGGCGGCGGTTGGTGGAATGGAGATACGGGTGCCTTTCTAAATCTACAAAAAAAAGCAGTTATTGCTGTATGTTAGCGGTTGGTCAAATGTAATGCAAGAAGGTGGCTTTGATCAGAGACTGCAAATCACCGGACTACAGGTAAAGCATTACACAACCCGTCTCTGCCTTCAGCTAACGTTGGCTACTGTGCGGAAACATCAGTGAAGCTAGCTAGCTAACGCTCACTGATACCTGCTGCTGACATAACCTCACAGAGGGTGTACGTTAGCTACGTCTTTTATAAACTAAATCCTATGTATCTATGAGCATCGACAAAACAAAGATGTTCAATGTAACAGCCAGGAGCGGTACGTTAACCCTGAAGCCTCCACAGTTGGCTAGTGAGTACACATCGTTAACGTTACAGCAAAATGTGTAACGGTAGGCCTAACGTTCCTTCTGTCTTCTCCATCAACAGGAACAAAATACACAGGCACAGACAGTGAACGGTACACTTACAAAATAGATTTGTACTTTAAATACAAATTCTAAAAGTTATTATTTTACTTTGTTATAGTCATATAGTGTTTTTTTCTTAAAACAAACAATTCAGATGATAAAGAACTAAAAGATTGTAATTTTATGGTTTAAAAAAATGTCAGTAGTTTTAATGATGTAATCTAAACTGTTTATGGCTGTTGTAAACAGGTCATAATTCCCTCTAATATCTATTTATGACCATCATTGTTCCTTTAAACAACTGGATTTATTCAAGTTTCTCACCAACACTACATTTTACAAGATTACATTTGAACACATGATAACATCATCATTTATCTTTGCCCAATACTCATTTTCACTGAACAGAGCCTGAACGCATCATAATGAAACTGAACAGAACCTTCAGTCTCCTGTCAATTTAGACTGATTGGTTGTTTACAATGTAACATGATCAGAGACTAGAAAAGCATACATGATGTCCTGATCACATATTTTACTGAATGTTGGTGGATAACAATGTCAGTAAAACTTTGTTTCACACTGATGGTTAAGATAAACTGTGTAATTAATCCACGGTTCACATGCGTGCTACTGTGAGGGGGATCCGTACGGATCACGGATCAACAGTGGGTCCGTTACACCACTAGTTGTAATTTATCCAAATTAACCAGCTATATCCCAGCAAAATCATTCTCACACCTTTTTAAAGTGATCACAAAGACCACAGGCTGATTTTGCCTCAGTGTTCTCAACATTTCCAGTAGATTTTGATGGTAAGATAAAGACTGCATGTGTCCTGTCCTTTCTAAAGGTTTATTCCTGGATTCCATTTTTCCAGCGTGGCGACCATCCTCCAGGACCCACTGTCTGACTCCAGTTTTCCTGGCCCATGGAATTGACTCCAGCATCAGGCTTCAAACGGAGGCCTGCTGCCTCCTCTTCCCCAAGTGGAGTTAGAGAGACTGCCAGGAGCCCTCCTCCCTGCTCGCCGTCTTTGTCTCCGTCATCGCCGTCATCCGATCCGTCTTCACCCCTGTCTACATCCTCCTCTGTCTGCGGCAACTCCTCAGTTTATCAGAACCATGTAAAAGGTCCGACCCAGGGGACAGAGGTGGCCAGGGTGTCCTCCACTTCTGCCTCTCTAGCAACGCAGTCTTTCTCCACACTTGCACCCAACACCATCTCCTCAAAACTCTTCCCTCACAATTCAGTGCAGCCACGTGTTGATTGTGAAGAAGCAAGCAGGAAAAGGGAGATGTATGATCCTTTCCATCCTACTGAGGGAGTGAAGGGGGAGGAAGGGGAGAAATATGACCCCTTCGACCCCACTGGTTCCCCAGCATCAGATGATGATGATGATGATGGAAGTGGCAAAGTGAGGGGGGTGAAGAGAAATGCTGAGAGAGGAGATGATGAGGAGAAGGAGGAAGAACCTCCAGATTCCACTGAGGCCTTGACTGACCTGCCCAGCCCCTCTCTGTCCACCCAGCTCCCTCTGAGACGGAGAGTAGAATGTAGCTCTGCCAGAGCCAGGGAGCAGAGGTGTGCTGACTCTGATCACTCTGAGATAGAGGAAGGGGAGATTGTTGGGGCTGCTGACAGAGATGGAGGCAATAAGAGACTAGCAGGAGAAACCCTCCCCATAAATTCTCCCAGCGTTTCCTTCTTTGGATCAAAGCCAGAGCGCATCCTCCGGGTGCTGGACGGGGATGGCCTTGTGTCTGTGCGCACAGAGAGCAACTGGGAGGTGGACAGGGAGCCTGAGGATGAGCCCGTGGTAGGAGTGGAGGATCTGAGAAGGAAGTTGGTCAGCAGGCGGAAGGAAAGATATCTCTCCTTTCCTGCTTCCTCTCCTCTCTCTCCTCAGCCACCACCTCCCTCCCATCCTCCAGCTTCTACACCCTCTTCCCCTCTCACACCTCCGATAGAACAAGGCACCAAGAACCGCAGCAAGTCCTCCAAGAATTCCAAGGACTCCGATCGACAGAAAAGCAAGGATAGAAAGGCTGGGGAGAAGGAGGAGAGAAGAAAAAAGAGTAGAAAGGACAAAGAGGGAGGTCGGGAGAGGAGCAAAGAAAAGGAGCGAGGGCACAAGACCGGGAAGGAAGTTAAAGGAAGGAGGAGCAGCAGGAGTAGTAGCCGGAAGAGGAAGAAAAGACATCACAGCAGCCCAGAGGCCTCAAGATCCTGCAACTCTTCAGGAAGAGGGGGCCACACTAGACAGCCTTTTTCAAGCCTACCTGAAGAAAGACCCAGAGAGAAGGAAAGGGAGAAGGAGAGTGACAGAGGAAGAGAGAGAGACAGGGATAGAGAGCAAAATCGGACGAGTAGCCATAGAAGAGATGAAAGAGATCGAGACTCTAGCTCCAGAAAGGCGGAGAAGGAAAGGAAGGGAAGACAACATTCAAGCAGCAGAGAGCGGGGCATTTCAAAGAGGTCCAAAGAAAGCAGTGAAAACAGAGGAGGCGATAGAAACAGGCAGCGTGAGAGGGAACGCCGTCGGGACGGCCGTCCTGTTGTCCCGCCATCTATCCAAGATCTCAATGGGTCTGACCTATTTGCAATTAAGAGAACTATCACAGTCACCACCACCACAACCACCACTACCGTACCCGGCTCCCCAAGACTCACGCCGACCTCTCCCTGTCGGCCCACTCAGGACTCTGACAAGCCCCATAAGAGGAAGAAGAAGAGAAAATGGCACTCCGCTGGAGAAATGGATGACCGGGGAAGTTGTCACAGCCAATCACAGTCGATCTCACCACCAAGGTATCACAGCTACGAGTCAGACCGCTATTCAGACAAACTGGAGATTGACGTGTTGTCTTTGGATGGTGAGGCTTTAGACTCAGACTACCCATCCCTTGAGGATACACCCCCTGCTGCCCTGCCTCCAGAACCACCAGTCCCCAGCCCCAAAACTAAAACTACCCCCAAGACTGGAAGACATCACCCGAAAAAGAAATCTCACGCATTAAAGAAAATTGACCAATCCTCCTCCTCCTCCTCCTCTAAAGGCAAATGTCTCTCCTCACTGACAGTCACCTCGGGCTCTGCTGCCGCCTCATCGGGCCTCCCCCCAGCAAAGCGAGCCAGGAAGATGGGAAAGGACAAAGACCGGAACAAAGGAAGCAGAAAGGATTTGGGTCACTCTGGCAAATCCAAGAAAGAGAGCGGCGGCAGTCGGAAAGGCAAGCTTCAGTCGAAAGTGTCTGTGCTGGTGCGTGAGGGCGTGAGCAGCACCACAGGGACTTCAGTTGGCTCTGGAAAGCTGGGCATGGACCTATTAGGGCCAGGGGGTACAGGAGGGGGTGCTGGGGGCTCTGTGGTGGGTGGCTCAATTGCAGTAGTCTTCTGCAGGGACAATGAGAGCAGGTCTCCGTTCCTCAAACCTTGCTCAGAGCCGCTGTCACTGGGCAACCGTAGTAAAGATCTGGCCAGTATGGGGAAGCGTAGCAGCCTTGTTGCACCACCATCCTCCCTAACCAGTCCTGCAGGACTGAAATCTAAGAAAACAAAACCAAGCTCCATCACATCCACCTCCTCCTCTGCCTCCTCCCCCTCATCATCTCTGGCAACCAAGCACCGCCGTCGCCTGGCCAAGAAGTCAAGAGAAAAAGGTGGAGCTGTCGGGCTGACGGCTGGAGACGACGGCCAAACAAAAGCCCAGTCTGAGGGCTGGGGGGGAGCCTCCTTAGATGTTCAGTCTGCCATCGGAGATGGGAGCAAGTCAGTCAGTCCGCATACTAGCCAAGCTGGCCCTTTACCCTGTTCTTCCTCCTCTTCCTCCTCCTCCTCCTCTTCCTCCTCTACCAGTGTGCTCCCACCACCCTCCTCGCCCCCCCACACGCCTCCACCCTCCATGGCTCCTTTGCGGGACACCAGGGAGTCTTCGCCAGACTCTCAGACTGTGGACAGCAGCTGTAAGACTCCAGACCCTTCTTTCCTAGCTGAGGACTGTCCAACCCAGACCAGCCCCACGCTCCCAGCATCCAGTCCGTCCAGCCTGTCCACCCCCCAGGGAGCTGGCCTCAGCATTGCCTTGTCTACACCCACTGCCAAGCCCCCTCTTCCAGATGATGCTCCCAAATCCCTGGCCTCACCTCCATGCTCGTCCTCTTCGGCAGGCTGCGGTTTCACTTCCCTTTCTCTGCCTCTGTCTTCGTCAGACCCGTCCTCCTCCTCTGTGTCCTCCTCGTCTGCTAGTAAGCCTCCTCCCCCCCCCCCTCCAGCAGCACCTGCCCTTCCCTGGAGTCTGCAGACAGGGGTGGACTGCACAACTGGAGGAGTCCTAGCGTGTGAGTACCCTCCATAGATGTACAGTCTGCCATGTTGTTACCAAATAGTCACACCTTGAAGGGGCATACAAAGGGTTAGAGTCCGAACCAGGGAATTGGAGGGATCATGTCTCATAGGTTTTTTTAAAGGTCTATGTCCCTAGTGTTGGAAATGTAAGCAAAGGTAGCTTTCTATGTGCTGTCACTCTTTTTTTTTTTTTTTTTTTATCTCCATAATTACAACTTCCCCATATTTTTTGATTATTTTAAACATAATGCCAGTTGAAAAGAGGGTATCCTACACAGAATATCATGAAGCCATACATAATCATAAAGCTTAGACTATAATTTATCTACCAGTCACATTTTCATGACACTGAGGAGAACAGAATTTGATCTTTGACCTCTAACACTATAATAAGGCAAATGCCCTTATAACTAGCTTCATATTAATCTGATGTGCCTACCTGCCATAAAGCTTCAAAATGATACATTACATGAATAACATTTCTTATCAGAACAAACTTAACTCTGATCCAATGTTTACAACTTTGCATTGGATTCTGTTATTAGTTGTAAATAGCTTTGTAAGCAGCAGAGGCACAAAATAGTACAAAACTCAAAAAACTGTCCTCAGAAATGTATTCTCTACCAGCTTTATATTTATACCCCATTGTCAATATAAACATGTTAGAACTATTCTGTAAACCTGAAAATTTTCGCTTTTTCATAAAAGCATGAAATTTGATGTACCGTGAACGTTTTTAAACATGGAGCCATTTAACTTTCTGCCATAATATGTACTGCGCATCATATACTCAATATGATATAATGTGCAGGAAAACTCTCCAGACTTTAATCCTCCTTCAACGGAACATGTAAACTGAACATGTGGAAGGGTACATGTTCATGTACGCAAAAACATGTCCACAAGACAAGCACCTCTAGTCCTCAATCTGTTACTGTGGATCAATAGGACCCATCCTGTCTTACTGATCCAGTGATGTATAAAGTACCCAAAAGCCATACTTGAGTAAAAGTAAAGATACTTTTGAAAAGATACTGGAAAATGACTCCAGTAAAAGTCACCTATTAGAATACTACTTGAGTAAAAGTCTTAAAGTATCTGATATTTACTGTACTTGAGTATCAAAAGTAATTTTCTGATATTAAATGTACTTAAGTATTGAAAGTAAAAGTACAAGTAAATGCTGTTAATAAAAAAGCAAAGGGTCAGAATTATGAAGTTTATTATTTTAAGTGCTGTGGCACCAGGACCAAGGACATGGAGTTGTGTTGAACATAATTGGGTTGGCTGTGATCCATCCAGGAGCAACAATGTTCAACATAATATATTGTACATAAGTATACTTTTGCATCTACTATGAACTTATCATAATTCTCCGAAAAGCAATATGACACTATGAAGGAGTTGTAACAGTGCGTTTATAAGTATGCTCATTCCGACTAGAGGATGTAGAGGGCAAATGCATCATATTGTGTTCAGCAAAACATATCCACTTGATGCATCAGGTCAGTGTTGTGAGAAAGGACACCTGCCTTGTAAACTCCTGTGGGCCTGATTTGAACACAATAGGCAAAGGTTTTGCTCAAGCTGAATCTGCAATTGGGCGACTACTACCATCATAACTCCATCTGATCATCCACAAAATGACTCAAATATCAAAACATGATCAATACTAAAGCAGCACCGAAAGTAACAACCCAGTCATTACTGGAAACTGAAAAATGTCCTGTTCATCTTCAAAAGAAGTTGGTTTTCAAAATTGCGAGAATTCAGCCTCGCTCTTCTTGGGCTGAAGACTAGTCCTGCGATGCTAACCAGCCTTTCACAGGCCGCTGAGGCAGGTAGAGGTGTGTTCAGCTTCACACACAGCTTGCGCACAGCTGGGAAGGATTCCCCTAATGCTCGCGGCTCCTGTCAACCCTATGGTGTGGTGGCTAGCTAACGTTAAGTTAGCTAACGTTAGCCAACTAGTGCTGCAATGATTATAGCTAAGATGACTCAAATCAACAAAATCTCACAACTGTCAACACTTCCTCAGCTCACTAACTCGCTAGCGATCCACGGGTGTTGGTCTTCGTCACCACCGTCGTTTGTTGCGGGAGTAGCAGGTGCTTCCGTCATGAAATCAGTCATCGTAGAGTGGAATTATATTAATGTAGTCGCTTGCTAGCTATAGCATCCTGGGCATCACTGGGAATCAAAACACCGCGGCTTTGAGAGCACTTGTTTGCAATTGCGCATTAACGTGATTAACCAATGATTTAACTTGCAAGCTAGGACCACTGATTCACCAAACCTGCTTGCTTGCAGTCTCTGTTCCACCACAGTCCCCGACACTGATCTCATGATTCATTTTTTTCTAAAGATAGATTTGATTTTGTAGCGAGTAACGAAGGTTTCAGGGGAAATCTATCGGAGTAAAAGTATCAGTTTTCTTTGCAAAATGTAGTGAAGTAAAAGTAAAAGTCAACAGAAATATAAATAGTAAAGTACAGATATCCAAAAAAAACGACTTAAGTACAGTAACGAAGTATTTCTACTTCGTTACTGTACACCACTGTACTGATCAGGCTTAAGATGGCTCAGTTCATTACTGCAACTGCTAGGGTTGATGTGGAACGGCCCAAATAATGGCAGAAACTGTTTTTTTTTTTTTTTATTATTATTTTTTATTCTAATGTACACACATAAGGGGGCCCTTATGTGTGTACATTAGAATCCAATGAAAATCCCTGTGCTATGATGAGGGGTTGTCCTCAGCCTTTGATGGCATTTCTTGCAGCATGATGAGTTTGGCAGCGGGACGAAGACAGGTGCCTTCCTCTAAAGACACCTCTACCACTCTGATCCTGCTGCCAGGTACATCGTAAATGCAAAAAACCACCTCCGTGCACAGCTCTGTATCAATGTGGAGGAGACCATGAAGAATAGGCTCAACCACAACAGTTCAACAAACCTGTTTCTGACATGTTTACGTCCTTTTGAATATTGTTCTATTCAAGGATCATTTATTGTCATTATGCAACACAGGGATGCACAACACAATAAACACACAACAGACAAAACCAAAACAGTTTTACATTCCTGTGCTGCATTTTTGGGATTTGCATCATAAGGAATTTAAACTGCAGCAACAAAAACAATTCTCTGGGCAGATAATATGGCCGACATCTTCACATTAAGAATTCAACATGCTGGAAACATTGTCCATCAACTCTGACTGTTTGAGCACCAAGCATCAGGATGTGAACACAGAGTCCTCCTCTGGTCCACCAGAGTCCTGCTCTCTGTCCTGATGTCTGCCCGTCAAGTGCAGCTTGATCCGGGATCTCTTTACAGTAACTATATTGTCAGGGTCAATGAACAAAAGGATTAAGCTTTAAAAACATTACACGACATGCATGCATGTGACAGACATGATATAATGAAATCAAGCTTAGGTTCTCAGACATTGGTCTTAACAACATACCTGAATTTATCATACAGTAATCCTTGACCACCAAAACATAGGGTAGACATCCCCTTTTATCTGTTATCATATTTGGTATATTTAAAATACAGAAAGTGAAATGGCCACCATGATGCATTTTTGTGATGGACCCGAAGCTGTACAAGGACGGCACGATTCAAGCTTTTATGAAAAAGTGAATATCAATTTCCCATTTCACCTGGTCTATAACCCACAGCTACTGAATAGGGGCCTCATCACTTGTGTTTATGTTTATATTGACAATGGGTTTTGAGTGGGAAAATATAAAATAATGGATAAACCTGGAAGCGAATTGGTTCCTTAAGTGTATTATTTTGTTCAGCGTTGAGATGCTCCTCCTCCATCACTGACGTCCTGCCGTTGTTGAATCAGCAAACAAATACTGTATCCGTCTGTGTTCACCCACAGCGCTACGATACCTCATATTATTAGAGACCAAACTGTGTGTAAACCATATGGTACTAACAATGAAAAAGACGCCGACGTTTTTACGCCAAGATGATGTTATTTTGAGTGTTGATGGAGCTGCTACAATGTTAGCTTAGCATAGCACCAATCGATCCGAGCTCCATTGAGAAAACAAGTGTTTTAAAAGTGATTTGTTTGTCGTCTTGCGGAGAGAGCTAACAAAACATGAATTCAGACTTTTTACAAATCTGCATCATTACGTAGTTATTTCGTCAACCCTTGCTGTCCGTTTATTGCAGTTAAATCACAGCAAAATCTGTTTATTTGGTGTTCATACAGCTGTAGTAAACCATCTCGACACAGTGAATACACCTCGATGAAATCCACCGATCGCCTCCAGATGAACCCAGACGGCCTTTAGTTTCCCGGGATATCTGGGACTTCCACAACAACTGTAACAAGTATAAGCAGAAATAGAGGTTATTTCTTTTATGGTTGATGGCGGAAGTAAAAAGCCTCCTGTGGACAGGTGTTGTAAATGAGCGTTTCGCTACAAACACAGTGCACCTGGTCCTTGTGCATAAATGTATATTACAATTCTAATGCCACTGTTGCGTATCAAATAAAATAAACATAACATAGTTGATAACTGTTTCCATGGAGATAAGCCACTCCTCGCGTCATTCGTCTAGCGCGAATGATGTGAACAACCACAAATGATCCCGTAAGTAATGAGAGGAGAAAATTAGCTTTGCATTTGGTGCGAATGCAGCATTAGCTTTACAGTGATATATGACTTCATGATACCCTCTTTTATATCGGCTTTTTGTTTAAACTGGCCAAGTATTTTGGAAATATTGCAATGAAAAAAGTAATAAATAGCCACCTTTGCTACAATGCTATGCATGCAATGCTTGTGAAAAATAAAGCAGGAAAGTTTTGTATTCGGAGTTGATTGGCTCATAGAGATAAATAACATATTACATGTTGCCTTGTCATGTATGTTATGTTTATCAATTCCTGTTCTGAAACAAATGGTCTTCATCATTCTTCCTTTCAGTGACCGCTCTGCTCTTCAAAATGGAGGAGGCCAATATCGCCAGCAGAGCCAAAGCACAAGAGTTCATTCAAGCAACCAGCCAGGTCAGAGACGCTGTCCCTCTGTGGCCAAACTGGACATGAAGAGAACATGAGACCCTTGTGATTTTGTTTGTCAGAGCTCAGTCCTATTGAAGGAGGCGGGTGATGAATGGGGATGAAATCTGGTCTGACTGTGCCTTTACTTTGTCTCATGTCTCTCATGCAGATTCTCTCACAGGCCAATCAAAGCCAGTCCCAGCAGCTGGCTCCTCCCTCCTCAGCCTCCTCCTCACAGATCCCTCCCCCTCCCTCTCTCCCTCCGCCTCCCGGTCTGAGCCCAGCCCAGTTCATCCTCCACAGCTCTCTTCCATTGGTTGGCTGCACCAAAACCCCTCCCTCTCTCCTACACCCCTCCATAGGTGGTGGATGTGCACAGACCCCACCCTTCATCATGCCCGTGGGGCTGTCAGGACTTACTGGGAGCTCTGGTGACACTGGATGGGACAATGAGAGCAAAGACCCTGATAAGGTCAGTTCAGGTTCATGCATGATCAGGACAGTTTGCTCTCTGTTATCCTGTTAACATTACGTCAGAGTGGTAACTGTACATCTGTGTCATGTACACAACTGCTATTTATAGGTAGATACTGGTGCGACATGTCTTTGGAAAGCTAAGATTCTTGTGATTTGATTTATGCAAACCATTTCAAGATACAATCACAACAGCAGGTACACTCAACGCCTCTGTCAGACCACCAACCAACAAACAAGCAGTTACAAAATCGAGGCAACTCTCCGATGAAGCTTCATAAAAATCCACCCCTCGATAATATTCTGACAAAAACTGTCTTGTTACATTGCCAGAGGTCCAGACGATCCAATCCAGTAAAATATTTAGTCCAAAACACATTATTACGTCCATAAATACCCACGGACTGCTGTTGCATCATTTCAAATTAGCCGGCAGATATGCCTAACTCTCTATGTATCTTCGAACGTAACTTCAGTTTGCATGTAAACATTGAAGCTCTCTGTGTCTCAAAATGGCGGCTGCAGTCTGACGTTTCGATTGACACCTCATTTGACCTATTAGGAGCTTCCCTGTCCGATCCACAGCGTACAATAGCCAACGAGAGTCCGCGTTGAAGGAAAGTATCTGCCCCTCTTCTTTCGTGTAAAGCTCGAGCCAATAGCAACCGATCGTCCGATGACTGACACTTCATATAGCCAATGAAATTTCAAAAATAACGATTTATACAGCTTCAGGGGTTAGATTTATAGGCAGAACGTGGAAGTAACTGCGTAACAGGGAGTCAGGTACCTACGTCAATGCGTTAAATGCAAAGTGTGGTTTTGGAGACTTTAGGAAAGTAAATAATGGTAAAATAACTTATAGATAACTGTATATCGACATAAAAAAGCTTTAGTTTGAATTATGAATGCACATTTTTACACAGCCTAGGTATTACCATGGGTCTCCAAATGTCCTTTTTTGGAAAGCGCCTAGACATACCCTTAGTAAAACATGTGTAGAATATTCATTTTCTGTGGTATTGTTATCAAATTTGAACTTGGACTAGGTCAGGCTTCATGCTGTGGTCCCATTGTGTTTTCCAGCTAATAAGTCCCAGCTATAGTCATCTGCAGGCATCTGTTTGCAAAATAATATTCAGGCGGAAATAAAAACCTTCTACTTCAGTGTGTTCAAACTTGTATTACTCAATGCCAGTAGCACTTACAGTGATTCGCACTATTGTGGGAAAAACTTCAGAGTGTTACCTTTCAAAAGAGACCAAAACCGTGCATGTACTCCAAATGGTTCAAGAACAGCTTTCAATTTACTTTGGGTATGCCTTGGATTGGCGTTTTAGGCTAATTTTACTCAGTGACACATCAACTCTTGCTGCTTCTTGTCAACGTCTACCCAATATTTCTGTCTCAGCCAAAATGATTTCAGTCTGCAATGTTATCATTGTTACTTTCTTGAATAACGTGAAAATATTCATATAGTTTCATACATTCATTACAGAAGCTATAACTGAAACCATTTGTATATTAAAGTATTTTACTGATTTAGCATTTGGATAAGAAGTAAAAAAAAAAAAAAAAAATATGGGACAAATAATGTAGACCCAGTTTGTTCATGAACAAAAAACAGTAACACCGGATATTAGCATGGCTGGTCAAAGTTTATAAACCTAGTCTTGAGTCAAAATTCCATATCTGTCAACCTAACTGTAAAGTAAAAAGGGAGCGGTATTGAACTCTAACCTTTCCGTTAACTTTCGAAGTCCTTCGCTCGCTCCCGATCTGCGCCGTTTGAATGAGTTTACCGTGAATTTCAGCATATAGGTGCACTAACATGTAAGTGTCTGCTGAGTTGACCGCAGTCTCGCAGTCACAGGTCTGATTAAGAAGCGCTCCATTTATTTATTTGTTTAGAAAGTTCGGGGGCATTTTTTGCCCCTCTCCTAGTGATATCGGGGGCAAAATTAAATTTCTTAGGGGCAGTTTTGCCCTTTGCCGTCGTGTATTTCCAACGCTGTGGCTGACATGATAAATTGTTCATAATGTAACAATAAGTGAATTACAATAGCATTTCTCTCTGGCAGCAGATTGATGGAATTAGTGCTGTGGAAAAATGTACATTGCGCTAAACCTCTAAAGACAATAGGTTAACCTATGCCCCCCCGGGAGAATCTTACTTTAAATATGAGCTTTAAAATGTAGCATTCTGGTGTACTCTGAGAATAAAATGAAGTGATAGGACAATATTTACTTTAAGCAAAAAAACTAATTTAATATTCAGTTATTAATCAGTATTTCAACTCTAGTTGAACAGCTGGCTAGTTAGCTTTTTATTATTTTTTCTATCAATATTACTATTATTAACCTTTATTTGGACAAAATCCATTGAGACCGAGGTCTCATTTTCAAAAACAAAGATAGCAAGAGTAGCGAGAACCATCGCCTATACAAAATAAAGTGATTAGTTTTCATTGAACCCTGTTACTGTATGGCTTAATATTAACTTCTACTGTTACTGTACGGCTTCATATTAACGGTTTAATGAGTGACCGCGTGAACTGAACCGGAACACGTGGGGGCTGCATGTTTCATCACGTTACATCTTTTTCATCCTAAATCACGATAATGACGAACGTTAACAGTCCACAAAGTTCCGCATGCAGTGGACGTCAACTTAACCCAGCAAGTCTGAATGGTAACGGAACATAACGTAACTTAAACTTTAAACGCCAATACACAATGCACTAACGTGATATCAAGCTGACTAGCTTTCCATGTAGACATCTTAACGCTGACTGGCCAAGACTCAACATGTCACATGAAAGATGTTTTATTGTGAAGATCACTACATCACCTTTTTTGTCTCACTCTAATCTGAGAAACGCTGGCTGGCCAGTTGACCCCCCCCCCCCCAAAAAAAAAAACTACGGATTTACACAATTCACGTGGATGACTTATTTTGTTTCAAAAGGGCGAATTTCGCCGAAAAGCGACACGTTTGCAGGTATGAGTATGAGCAGTTACCATGCTAGAAAAAAACGCAAGTTGAATTTCTTTGATAATTTATTTTATAAAAATTGGAGAACAATGGAATCTATACAGCTGCTGGTCATATAATTAGAATATCATCAAAAAGTTGATTATTTCACTAATTCCATTCAACTGAAACTTGTCTATTATATTCATTCATTACACACAGACTGATATATTTCAAATGTTTATTTCTTTTAATTTTGATGATTATAACTGACAACTAAGGAAAATCCCAAATTCAGTATCTCAGAAAATTAGAATATTGTGAAAAGGTTCAATATTGAAGAGACCTGGTGCCACACTCTAATCAGCTAATTAACTCTAAACACCTGCAAAGGCCTTTAAATGGTCTCTCAGTCTAGTTCTGTAGGCTACACAATCATGGGGAAGACTGCTGACTTGACAGTTGTCCAAAAGACGACCATTGACACCTTGCACAAGGAGGGCAAGACACAAAAGGTGATTGCAAAAGAGGCTGGCTGTTCACAGAGCTCTGTGTCCAAGCACATTAATAGAGAGGCGAAGGGAAGGAAAAGATGTGGTAGAAAAAAGTGTACAATCAACAAGGATAACCGCACCCTGGAGAGGATTGTGAAACAAAACCGATTCAAAAATGTGGGGGAGATTCAGAAAGAGTGGACTGCAGCTGGAGTCAGTGCTTCAAGAACCACTACGCACAGACGTATGCGAGACATGGGTTTCAGCTGTCGCATTCCTTGTGTCAAGCCACTCTTGAACAACAGACAGCGTCAGAAGCGTCTCGCCTGGGCTAAACACAAAAAGGACTGGACTGCTGCTGAGTGGTCCAAAGTTATGTTCTCTGATGAAAGTAAATTTTGCATTTCCTTTGGAAATCAGGGTCCCAGAGTCTGGAGGAAGAGAGGAGAGACACAATCCACGTTGCTTGAGGTCCAGTGTAAAGTTTCCACAGTCAGTGATGGTTTGGGGTGCCATGTCATCTGCTGGTGTTGGTCCAATGTGTTTTCTGAGGTCCAAGGTCAACGCAGCCATATACCAGGAAGTTTTAGAGCACTTCATGCTTCCTGCTGCTGACCAACTTTATGGAGATGCAGATTTCATTTTCCAACAGGACTTGGCACCTGCACACAGTGCCAAAGCAACCAGTACCTGGTCTAAGGACCATGGTATCCCTGTTCTTAATTGGCCAGCAAACTCGCCTGACCTTAACCCCATAGAAAATCTATGGGGTATTGTGAAGAGGATGATGCGAAATACCAGACCCAGCAATGCAGAAGAGCTGAAGGCCACTATCAGAGCAACCTGGGCTCTCATAACACCTGAGCAGCGCCACAGACTGATCGACTCCATGCCACGCCGCATTGCTGCAGAAATTCAGGCAAAAGGAGCCCCAACTAAGTATTGAGTGCTGTACATGCTCATACTTTTCATGTTCATACTTTTCAGTTGGCCAAGATTTCTAAAAATCCTCTCTTTGTATTGGTCTTAAGTAATATTCTAATTTTCTGAGATACTGAATTTGGGATTTTCCTTAGTTGTCAGTTATAATCATCAAAATTAAAAGAAATAAACATTTGAAATATATCAGTCTGTGTGTAATGAATGAATATAACAGACAAGTTTCAGTTTTTGAATGGAATTAGTGAAATAAATCAACTTTTTGATGATATTCTAATTATATGACCAGCACCTGTATATCCAACATTTTCCCTATAGTTTTTTACAACCTCTACTTAGTCTCTCCTGTCCCCTTTCACAGAATTTCTGTCAATCTTGGCTTCCTAGTTGCGTGGAGGAGCGCACAATTGAATGTTTTTTTTACAGAATCTGGTTTATTTGGAGCAAGATTTTGAATATAACGATTTTTATGAAATATCATAATTTGAAGCTTCTCTTTGGCTGCTTTTTTCTTGGGAAATCGTTTGTCACACATGATTAAAGAAAACATACTTTTCGATTCAGAGGTTCAGAGGGTTAACTGTGTTTGTAAAAGCGTGATAAAGAAAAAATGTCTTATTATTCTTATTCCATTAATTTAACATTTCTCTTACCTGAATTGCCCAGTACCTGAAGAAGCTGCACACCCAGGAGCGGGCCGTGGAGGAGGTGAAGCTCGCCATCAAACCGTACTATCAGCGCAAAGACATCAACAAGGACGACTACAAAGACATCCTCAGGAAAGCAGTGCATAAGGTCAGCCTCAGCACACGCATCATGGGACAGAGAAACACACTGGTTAGTTAGATCAGTGAGTGTACCTCAATGCACATCTTAGGTCTTAGGGTTAGGTCACTACATGGAGTTTGAGAAATGCTTACAAACAACAAGTCAAGCTGACTGATAAAGCAACAGTAGTATCTATTCCCACAATTAAAATACGTCAACAAAATACAGGTATAAACGCATGTCTTTTGGATTGCAACAGGCTAATAAATCACTCTGTGTCAATGTCTCAGATCTGCCACAGCCGCACTGGAGAAATCAACCCGGTCAAAGTCAGCAACCTCGTGAAGCTGTACGTCCAGCGCTACAAATACTTCCGGAAACATGGACGCAGAATGGATGAGGAAGAGAGGGATGACAGGGAGCTGCATTCCTCTTTCTGATACTTAAAACATGTCCTCCCACCGCCTTCTGCTCAAGTCCTGGGCAATCCACTGATTGTTTTTATCTATTGTTTTTTTTAATCGTTTTCATAGCCCACCGTGTCTATGCTTAAAGTGATCTTCTGGAAGCCCCCTTCCCCTTATCTCTATGATCTCACTGTAAATATGTTTCCCATAGAAAATGTATTATGTATACATGTCCAGGATGTGGATGCTGTCATGCACAGCTGTGTGATCTAATACAGTCCAGTACACCAACCCTGCAATAAATACTGCCTTTTAGATTTTGTTGACTGTGTCCATAAGAAGCTTCGCTATGGACGGCACTGACTGCTGAGCCATTTTTTTCAATAGCATTGAATTAGCTAGTTGAATCATGCTACTTTGTCTACCCCATCACTATGTGTATAAAAATCCAAGCCGAGGGGAGATGTAACACCCTCTAGCACACACCAAAAGATGTTGTACAATAGTGTAAGAACACTACACCACGTTTCCCCTCCCTCCCATCTCTGTGCAGACAGTAGGATGGTTCATATAGCCTCTCTGTTGATGCTCTTTGGTTCTGCTGCTGTTTTGTGTGCATGTGATACTGAGGTTGAGAAAGTTGCTAAATCTCTTTATCCAATGACTTGCCCAACAAAATATAAATGTTGCTTGAAAACCAGTTTGCAATAGAATGACCATATTCATTTAGTCTGTCGTCTGTACTTTCATTCCATATTCTAGAGAACTTCATGGATGAAACTTCTTGGTAAATCCCAAACATTGGTATAGAATGCTGACACTAAACATAACGTCATATAGACTAAGATGAGATTATTGATCTCCAGAGGGGAATGTCAGGTGTTGCAACAGCACATAACAGAAATAAGTACAGATAAATCGAAACAAGTATTAAAAAAGAAGTAAATAAAATAAGAATGAAAATATAAACTATATAAGAGCAATTCAACTCAAAATGTTAGGTCAAGCAGTACACACAGTACCCATGACCAGTGTTGTGCTTACACTGATGCAGTGTTGTGCTGGGGGTAAAGTCAAAAGGGATTGGCATAGTCTGTGGTCTCTACGGCTAGTGTTCAGTCTGGTGGCCGTGGACACAAATGAGTGCTGTGTTAGCACCTGAGTGGGATGATCTGGTGTATGAATGAGCTGCCCATCTGCCACAGCTGGCTGTAGAGGAGTTGAGAGGGCTGTCCAGTATGTTCTGGTCTTGTCCATCTTTCTCTGCTGGGCGTGCAGTGGATAGCACTGTCGCTTCACAGCAACAAGGTCTCGTGTTGGCGTGGGTTTTCCGGTTTACTCTCACCACGGAAACATGCACCCCCCCCCCCCGAACGCTGTGAATGGGTTGGTTGCTTCATGAAGAGCATCCGGCGTAAAACCTATCAAATCAAATATGCGGATGATAAAATCAGATTTCCATACCTGATCGGTAGATCCACTGTGGCTCGTCCTGACTGGAGCAGTCATCCTCTCCACCACTGCCTCCAGATTGTCCAGACACACCTTCTTTACGAGCTTTGATGCCACCACCCCAGCAAAGGAAGGGGCTGACTACTACAGTTCTGTGGAAGAATTTTAGGAAGCTGTTGCAAACACTCAGGAAGAACACTTTGCTCTGCCCCTTCCTGAAGAGCTGTGTCCAATCCATGTTTTTGTTATTAATCTAGACCCCAAGGTAGCCTTGTACGAGCGTAACGTTGCACTCTCCATTTACTCCTGGGTGATAACCAGGACATGTGGCCTCTTGTTTTTCTGCTAGTCCACCACCAGCTTTTGGTCTTGCTGAAATTGAGCTTTAGGTGATTGCGGTTGCACCAAGTGACTATCGATCATCTGTACTCCTTGTTGTCCTTTAGCATGCATCCAACAATGAAGGCGTCATCATAAAACTCTTAAAGGTGGAATGAGGAATTTAAGCAGAAGTGCGAGATTAAAGCGTGCAGGGTGCAGTACCGTTTCCTGAGGTTACTTCTTTCAGACACGCTGCCGCCTGGCCGGCCATCGAGTTAGTTCATGATCCAGGATCCAGTGTCGGGGAACGTTCATTGCCAAAAGCTTTTCCCTTAGAAAGCATGTCTGAATGGTATTGAGGTCAAAGAGCATGACTCACGGTACTACCCCGCTTCTCAAGGCACAAGAGGGCCCTACATGTCACTCTGGGGGGAAGTCAGGTCATTTGGGACATCAGTTAAAAATGGGACAGATAAGGTTGGGTTTTGCATCAAGGGCTCTTCAATATTAGCAGCCAATCACCAAGCATGTCATTACATTGTTGTAAATGTCATTTACACAAAATATTCATTTTAATGGTCTGAGATAACGAGATCGGGTGAAGATTCTAAAAATATGTACTGCAGCTAAAGCAAAAAAGGTATAACACCCAAAAAAAACGTTGTAGGATGATTTTATTAACTGTTTGACTTAAAATCTAAATATTTTTCAAAATAAACTACTTTTTATGGGAAAGGGTTTTGAGTGACTGTCCTGTTTTACCCGAATGCTTTTTAAGTAACATGGGACATCAGGAAACCAGGTGCTGTAAAATCAAGAGTTACTATGCTATTGTGTTCCACCTTGTCATATTATAGACACTCATAGTATTTTTGTCACTTAAAAAGCCACAATAGTCCAAAATTTACATTTTCCTCAATGTAAAAAAATCGTATTACTCCAACATACATCCTTGACAGAACTGGCAACCACTTAAGTCAGGGGTATTCAACTAAAATTCCAAAAGGTCCAGAATGAGAAAATCTCTTCGGGCAAAGGTCCGAAATATTACAATAATATCTAACTTGCACTATTTAGTGCCATATATATATACATATGTATATATATATTCAAGAAGTCTAGTAGTAGTAACGACAGTCAACAACTGTCAAATCAAATAAAGAAAGTACACATCAATTATATTTTAACACTTATTATTCTCAGTTTTCAAATTTGACTGGATGGATTATAAATAATACATAGAAATACATAATTAAATGTTCTTCTCAGTTCAAGTAAAATAATGGCTGGATTAAAGAATAACTGATACAACAGAAAGCTTTTGAAGAATGTGCATCTTTAAAAAGGAAGTACTTCATTTTAGAAAAATCAATTCCACTGAATTGCCCTGCAGCTTTAAATTCAGTTCATTCAGGTGTGAAGTGATGTCAATCAAAAGCCACGATATATTTTTCTCATCTTCTAACAAGAGAACTTTGTGAGCATGGACTTTATGTGTGGTTATTAAACCACTTGTTTCAGCTCTATTCTCTCTGTTAACATCATTGGTCAGTGAATTCATGTGTTAGGATTCTGATCATATTGGGCTCTTAGGGTTATTTTCTGTGAATTAATTTCAGATGTGAGATTTTGCTAAAAAGAGTTGTGCTTTGTCTGTAGAGTCGCATCATATTACCACTTTTAATAATCGTCACGGTCTCTGAACATGTGAGACATACTGGTTTTAAACTGTTGGTGGGAAGAATTAACCTATAAGAGTCTGTCCATTGTTGGTTAGAGACTCTGGTCTCTCTGACTACTTTTCTCTCTTTGGAGAACGTCATGTGAAATAACTTCTCTGACTTCCGCAATTTACCTGCTCTTCATTCTGTTTCCTCGTCTCAGCCCCGTGTGTCACTGTGTGTGTACGTCTCACTCGAGTCAGGAAACTTGTCAGACACTGCTGAACAAGTGCCGTAACTGCGCCGGTTAAAATAGAAGCGCTACGTTAAAATGTAATAATTCTCGATTATCTATCGGTTTTAGGTCCTGGGTCCGGATCCTGATCGCCGTCCGCCTATTAGGGACCCCTGACTTAAATGAATGCAATGGAAGTGCGCAGGGCGAGTGCGACATCTCGTGGTTGAATGTCATTAGCGTTATGAATAGCAGTTTTAATTGAGAACAAAACATTGAATGCTAAATTACTTTTCATTCACGTATAACCAAGGCTATATGGTGCAGACAGAATATCATATTAAGCGCGCTGCACTTGAATTTTGGTTCAAATCCACATCGAAGCATTTTGATGGTGATGTGTGGTATATTGATTTGCTCCCGGTGAAGTTTACGTCAGATGACGTCGATTTACGGCATCCCGCCATTTTATTTTTCAGAAACAAGCAGCTAGTCAGCTCGCACACATTCAAGTAATTGTCGCCATACGGCCTTGGCACCCTGAGCGTACCGCATTTAGTTTATTGTTTGTCGACTTTTGCTTGAGTGAGTTGGTCCAGGAGACCTGCATATATCGCACGCTTCTTCTGGTTCATGGTCTGACATTTTGTCAAGACATTGGAGGAGAGAAGGTAAGAACCATGCTCGAGGCTCCTTGTTAGCATAGTTAGCTTGCTGGCTAACGCAAGGGGCATTACTGAAGTCTCAAGGCTACACTGTTGAGATGATAGCCGGTGTGAAAACTATTATCGTGTAACTTCTAGAGTATGTACACTGTTCACGCGGTGTGTAACGTTTTACAGAGCATGTGGTTTGGCCAAATTTGAATACGTACAAATTACATGTGCTTTTAGGGAAGTCTTCTGAATGAAGACAACAATTGCCACATGAAGCTAACAGTTGACTGCCTTGCGAGCTTCCGTTTTCTACCAGTGACGTTACTGGTAGAATTTTGCAACGTGTCCAGATGTTTATGGTAATAATTCTACACGATATTGTCAATTTAGGTGAAAGATGACGCAGTTTTTACCCCCGAATCTGCTGGCCCTATTCGCACCGCGGGACCCGATACCTTTCCTGCCACAGCTGGAGAAGCTGCCCCACGAGAAACACCACAACCAACCGTACAGTGGCATTGCACCGTTCATCAGGCATTTCGAGGTGAATATTTAATCTTCTATAATTGTATACTTTGAATTATGCTCAAATTCTTTCTCAATACCATATTTGTCATGTTTTTTTCATTTTGTGATCAGGATCCAAGAGATGCCCCACCACCAACAAGGGCAGAGACGCGCGATGAGCGGCTGGAGAGAAAGGTGAACCATGCAATGAAGAGCCTTGATGTGTGCTGAGTACAAGGAGCGTTTTAAGACTCTTGCCCTTCTGTGAAGATGATACTTCTGTCTTGAGATGCTCCTCAAGCATGTACCCAGTGCTATAAACAAAATAGGACATAAATTTGTTATGCCATATACGCTCAGTGGCCACTTTATTCGGCACCGACAGGGATAATTAGGATTTTATTAATATTAGTACTCATGATTCGGCTTATTAGTTTGCTTCCTTATCAAGACTCTTATCAGTTATTTTTGATTATATTGTGAGACACAAATTGCTTTATTGTTCTTGTATGTGTACAAATATATTTTCTTGAGCATTAATACAAGAAGTTAAGAAATCTTTCAGATACATTTGCGACTAAACAATAAGTTAAGTGATTAGCTTTCATTTATTAGACATCTTATTAGCAAACTGTGTATGGCATCGCTAACGTACCTGCAGTGGACGGGGATGGTCGGCTGCTCACCAACCAGTCAAAACCGTGTGTTTCTACAGATTTATGTTCTGCTTGTTGGCCAAATGTTTTGATAAATTGTTCCCATACTTGTGAGGGTTTATTGCATTCGTGACAACGAGAGATATCATCATCTACTGGAGTAAAATGTAACCACACGTTAGATGTTTTTGTTCTCCGCCATGATGTGTGTCTCGCGCTGTACTGAGCCGGAGTCGGTGTGTCGGATTAAAGCACGACTCCACTCCTCATGCAAAGACAGACACAGAGGAGGTGTACGGCGCTGATATTTTTCGTGGATATCTCACTCCGTAATTCTAAAACACAGACCGCAGACCCGTTAACTCCGTACCTTATTGATACTCGGGTGATAATCAGCACAAAAGAACAGGGAACAAACTTTTAGAGATGCCCCAATAACGTCTTTTTTGCCACTGCTACCAATTGATCTACATTGGCCGATATAGATTGTTAGATGGAGGACAAAGGATGTCTTTTATCATCATTATAGCAGTAGCGGTCCGTGCACTTTATACTTGGGCCTTCAGTACTGTCCTATTGCAGTTGAACCTCCTCATGACGCCACAGCTACAGTTATTTGTTTTGTGTAAAAATGAAGCTCAACACCTACAAATACACTAACTGCAGTGCAGATACATGAATGATGGGATGCTGCGTCATTAACGGACAATGCATTAAAAGAAACTGCGGAGCTAAAACACGTATTCATCCACACACTGAAGAGCACGGGCCATTCAAATATTCACATCAGAGGGAACAATATTAACCATATAAAAACGACACCATAGACAAATTAACACAGTAGTAACGCTACGATCACTCCCTCCAGGAAATACACGACACCTTAGTTCTTGTTACTGACGGATTTATTCGTCTGTCAACACCGAGAGGGAAAATGAGTCTACTTGAAAACGCATGAATCTTCAAAGATGATCACTTTAACTCAAACTTAACTTTGACACTGGGGACAACATTGGACGTAACAATAGTTCCTATCACATAAAAATCCATCTTCATAAGAACAAGTTGTACAAATAATAATATTTAAACAAGTATATTAAAGCTACTGCAGATGTAAAAACAATCGCAGTTCACTTACCAATGCTGCTGTTCACTATTTAAAGACAGTCTTTCTTTGTCAACAAAGAGTTTAATCTCACAGTTGTTCAGTACATCCGTGCATTTTAGTTCCAGTAAGAAGTCCTTCTCCATTCATGGAAGACAGTCGAGCCTCCCCAGTTGTATTTCTTGAATGCGTTTGAGGGCTGAAAATGTCTACTCCACAGAGGCAGCAGATATTGGGATTGTCACCGCCCAACATGTCAGGCTAGCCCACTGACCAATCACGTACTTGTAGGCCAGCTAGCAGGCTCTGACACGTCAAAGAATACGCCCAACATGTCAAACTAAAGATCTGATTGGTTGAAGACTATGACAATCAACCATATCATCCCCATTCACTTAAACTGCAAAGGGATTCACTTGTGAGCCTCTGTTCTTACCTAGAGACACAGAGGTGAAATCTGATTGGATAAAAACTCTACTTAAAACAAGCTGCAACAGAGGAAGACAGTAGCTATGCAATGAGAAAATAAGATAATAGGAAAAATAATTAGAATGCATGTAGTGTATTTATGAAAAATGATAAAATAGCTATAACTTTGTGATTCTGTCTAAGCCAGCAAAGAAAGCCTTGCTAGCCCTGATGGCCCACCACTGCATTATAGTCATCTATAATGGTTATTTACATAAAATCACACAATTCAAATGATTAGTACATAAAAGATTGTAATTGTATTGATAAAAATATTGTTGGTATTAGCAGTTTTAATTATGTATTATAAGCTGCTTAGAGCTATTGTTAGGAAGTCAAATCACAATAATTCCCTCTCTAATAACTACTTTATATTACTGGGAAACATTGCTTTTTTTTAAACTGGGAAACATTGCTTTTTTTTAAACTAACTTCATTCAAGTGTCTCTGAAATGAATATGTATATAATATGTAGGATAGTTTTTAACCTCTCATGCCAATGCCACGGTCACACTAATAAAGTAGCCAATAAATGTGTGTGAAATCATGACTTCCGAGCATACACTCCATTTTGCACAAGGGGCTGCAGTTCTGCAGTCGTTGATGGCGCTGCACATAGACTGGGACAGTGATGAAAGGCCAGCCCTAGCATCTTCATGAGCTTTGCTATTCACAGTGAGCCTTCACTGAGTGATCCAGATTAACCATTTCCTGTTCATCTTTGGCATTTGCAGAGGCGAGAAAAGATCGAGAGGAGACAAGCAGTGGTGGAGACAGAACTCAAGCTTTGTAAGTTTTCACAGTGACATACATTACGAGCTCTTTTCACTGTATATGGTTTCTTGGCTTAAACTAACCGGCTTTTCTATTTGCATTATTTCAGGGGACCCCCATAATGACCCCAATGCACAAGGGGATGCCTTCAAGACATTGTTTGTTGCACGAGTGGTGAGTGTGTGATTTTAGGCGTTCTTGCAACACGTCTGTAGATTAAGCAAATTATTATTTTGTTGATGCCTAATAGTATTCTCTTTGCTGTAGAACTATGATACGACAGAGTCCAAGCTTCGCCGTGAGTTTGAGGTCTATGGCCCCATCAAACGGGTATGTTTAGCTACTGTTTCTCACTTGTCGAGATCTGTGTACAAACTGTTTAAATGACATCCTATATATCCTATATACAGTATGTATCCCTGCAAGCCTAACACCAAGAAATCCATTCATTTGAATTTGTTACATGGTTTGCTGGCAAAAAAGGCTAAGACACCACAATTTGTGCCAATGTCATGCCAAAACTATCTGATATCTCGGGACACCTGACACATTAAGATGTCAGTGCCACACCAACTTTTGTACACTGTACTTTTAATTTATTTTACCATATTTTTGTTGTGCTATGTCAGTGTATTGGAAATTCTAATTTGTTAGTCATTTCACAAAAATGTTTGAAATATAAAATGTAACTGCTTGTACAGTGTAGCACCACTGGCCTGCAATGACTGGCCCATTTAGGAAGCATATATTGTATTTCTGTTGAACATGGGAAGATAAGTTTGATTCAGCTATAAGTTTGTGGCTTTGGGTTGTGTTACACATGTAGTATGCACACACTTGATGTGGCCTGTTGTGGATTGTCAGGTCTTTGTGTAGTGATGATTCCACAGCCAACTCATGTCTCCATTCCTGTTTGTTCCAGATTTACATAGTCTACAACAAGAGGACGGGGAAGCCACGCGGCTATGCATTCATTGAGTATGAGCATGAACGAGACATGCACTGTGAGTACCAATGTATATATGGTCACATGTTCATGAAGACATACAGGGTGGTTCTTCAGTTGAACCCCCCTGTCATTTTATTCTATGTGGGTATTCTGGTAATGATACTGGGGTGACACTTTAGGAAGGTGACTACTACCTAATGAGAAATTAGATGTTTGTGGAATCAAAGATATCTGAGTACTTCTAAATTTTGGAATCAGAGTCTGGTGGTTGTGTGATGTGTGTGTCTGTGTTTGATGCGTGTCATCAGTTGACTAATAGTCTGGGAGAGGAGGGGACCACTTCATTCAGTAGCATCCTGGGAAAAGTGGGACGACCAAGAGGTAGAACTGTGTCTTTCATCTGTGAACCTGAACATCTTTGCCTGTCAAGGGGCACATTGTCTTTTAACAGTTAGGCATTGTAGCTCTGTGGAAGAGCAGCTCTCCTGGTTGGACTGTGATGGTAAGCACAAGGTCACACTGGTCGCCAAGCACTGAATGGGATTTTATGGAAACCCATCTTTTGTAGATCGTAGCTATTGTAGCTTGTTTGTCAAAGTTTTTATTGGTGGTCTTCAACCCTGGTCATGGTGAGATTAGTTAAATACACCACACTAGTGAGATATTTAAAGCCGGTGGTGACGCCACAGCGAGTAATGGTGTACCGTCTTATTAGACAAGTGAATGGTGCCATCTAACACAATGACACCATTCTGGGATATTAGTGTGATCGGCTCTTCAAGACCAGAGTTGCTGAATCACAGCAAACGTGTAGTCACAGCAGTGGGTGAAATGA
The DNA here is from genome assembly GCF_004355925.1 of Anarrhichthys ocellatus. Lineage (NCBI taxonomy): Eukaryota > Metazoa > Chordata > Actinopteri > Perciformes > Anarhichadidae > Anarrhichthys > Anarrhichthys ocellatus. Next base: position 672,081 of record NW_022280086.1, on the reverse strand, counting down.
GGGGGGATGTGGGGCTAAACAGTATATTAACTGTGTGTTGTTCTCATTGCCACTGCAGCCGCCAATCTGTGATGGCTATTGGCCAGAGCTGGCTGGCAGATGATGATGGTTATGATACATCTACACCCTACTACCACAGCTCAGTATATGGTTGGTATAATGGGTTTGTATGATGGGTAAGATTTTTTTCCACCCTCCATCTCCTACATAGGGAAGAGGAGCTACGTTCAATGGGTAAAGCGTCATTTTTTTGCAAGCCTTAAAGAGCTTTCAGTGCAATTACTACTACTTGGATTTTAGGCTTTGACCATTGAACGCACCCCTGACCACTAGTGTATTAAAGTTTGCCCAATGATTCTGCCCTTTGTCAAAGCCACCTCAGTTACTTAGGGCTCATGCGTCGCAATAGCTTTGCTGTGTGGGGGGGCACAAGGTCAGTGAACAAGAAGGAGAAATCCAAATGTGTTAAGCAGCTGTCTCTGTGTGGAGTTAGATATGATTAACACTGCAGATTGACTGAATATGTAGCCGCTTTTCACAATCTTAGTGATGCAGTTTTGTCTGTCTGGTTGCGTAGCAGTACATGTCAGTAACGTGTAAACAGCTCAGCAGGGAAGGCACTTGGTAAAGAAATGGAGTCAAGTTTTTCTGCTAACTATCGGTGCAGATTAAATAAGGCGTTATGTAAATAACAGAAGCTGGGCATTAACTCGCTGCATATCGACCCATACTGTTGATGCCATTTAACACTTCATTCTACAAACATTGGTTAGGCTGGCAGGTTGTCGAGCCTAATTAGCGTAACAATGTTCGGGCTGTGTAATACATTGGTATTATATTGATAACGTGATATGGGATTAGATATTGTCTTAGATTTTGGATATCGTGATATGGCACTAGTGTTGTCTTTTCCTGGTTTTGAAGGCTGCATTACGCTGAAGTGATATCTAAACTGAACAGACTGTTCTAGTTGTTCCATTATTTGCCTTTACCCACTTAAATTATATCTACATCACTGAGAAATGTCGTGTAAATATTTGGTGAAAGCACCAAAGATCGCAATATCAAAGTATATGGTAAAAGATATCGTCATTTTCTCCATATCGCTCTGCCCTAAATACAGTTCATAACGGCATTTAATATTTAAAATGTTCAAATCTCACAGAAGTCGGTGCATTATACTGTCCAATCAAATAGGTCTGAGCTGGCTTTAATAGAAATGGCAGATGAGGGGAATTTTCTTGGTAATTCTGCTAAATGAGCAATTCATACATTTATTCACTACATAACTTAAGGTAGATACTAGTTTAATGTAGCCCTACATATTAATTCATAACAATAGTAAGGTTATTTTAAAGAAAAGCTTCAGTGTATGTCATGTCAGTTAATACGTTTAGACACTGGACTTGATATTTCAGGCCACTTTAGATCCAAGACATGCCAGTGTGTCGGTGAACATGACTTTCTTGGTTTAAAAAAAATAAAAGTTTGTTTCTCATTAGTTGGTTGGGGTTGTAATAACGCAACTCCTGTAAGGAAGGTAGCCCCGTTTTTTTGTCTTTGCTTATTTTCTTTCAGTTGGTCAGTTTTGGTAGGACTGGTGGGGGTTTGGTAAGGCCCTATCATTGGATAGGATGTTGTCATCCTAAGTGACAGGAAGTGGAGGGGTTCTGGTAAGGCCCCAGATAAGAGGTGTTGCGACAGTATGTGCACTGGTGCTGGTGGATGTTGGTAAGACTCTAAGACTGGGGCAGAGACTTTCATAAGGCCCATGTGTGAGGGACTATGGTAAGACTGTATAGTATGAGTGAGGGAGTTTGGTAAGGCCCTCAGAATGTATGTGAGGATTTGGTAAGGCCCTCGGACTGTATGCTATCACTGATGGGTTTTGGTAAGGCCCTCTTCTTGGACGCAAGTTTTGCCCTCAGCGATCATCACGGCATCAGACCAGTGTAGCAGCCAGGATGAGCCACCTGCATCTCTCCACGTCATTATGCAAGATGGATCAAAAGACTGTTGTGTGGTATAATGAGGTGTGGGACAAAGAGGTTGGAAATATGCCAAATGCTAGACGTCATGCTGATGCCAGCTCATGTTGATTTTCCCATGAAGCTTGTAAGAAGTTTCAGCTTCTATAACAAAACATATTACTGCCATACCAAAATATTTGCTGTTAATAGTGCAAGGTAAACTTTATTTCCCTGACCAGTTCATTCTCAAGCATTTGTAAAGTATTTAAGGTCAAACGTGTGCTTTACTGCCATGATAGGATTTTCTGTTTTTCAAAGAAATGACATTTCACCAATAAGAAAAATCAGATATTTGTCACCGGCAAATACATAACAGTTATGATAATAGCTGTGATTTTAATTCTAGATAATTCCAATGTCAGTTATCTCAGCAGGTTGGGTTAAGTATTAATGTGTAATGAGCTGATTTAAGATGCCATGTCAGCTGTCTGTGGTCTAACTTGTCACAGTCAAACCTGCGTGACAGATTAAGCGTTTATGAAAAAATACAGAGAAACTTGCTTATTAAGTAGTAATTGTACGAAGGCTGCATGATTCTACTTAGGACAACTTAAGATGGCTACAATATACTGATATTTAATGCAGACAAGAACTGAAAGCTGGGTATTTAAATGATGCCGTTAAAAGTGCGACATATCAATCACTCATCGGGTGGAAGGAAGTCTGCTCCCATTATCCTTCGGCTTATGCCCAGAGAGCAGCCATCTCGGCCTCGCCTGCTCCTGGTCAGTATAATAATGCATTGTTTGTTTCCTTGGCCACATTGATGCAGTCATATTCCTATCTCACCTCTGTCTTCCCTCTCCCCATTGCTCTTCTCCAGCCGCCTACAAGCATGCCGATGGGAAGAAGATTGACGGTAGAAGAGTACTGGTTGACGTGGAACGTGGACGCACTGTGAAAGGATGGCATCCTCGCAGGCTGGGTCAGCTGCCTCTTTTTATTTCAAACTTCAGAGCTCTGTGCTGGGCTTGATTAGATTTCATGTTTGTTTTTTTGTTAAACACCTTGCACATGAATATTATTTACCGCCTGTTGTAAGCTTTCTTTTTTTTTTTTTTTTTTTCACACAGCACTGTAACCAAAAAAAAGTATGCCCCATACACACCGTCAAGTGGAAGAGGCCCTCTGAGACGGCTAGTGTAGTTAACACTATAAGACTTTAGTCCCGAGTGTTTGGAGCCTCCCGACAGAAGCTAGAGGCAACGTGGCGTTAGCTCTGTGCTCGCTGTTAAAAGAAGCATCACCTAGCAGGCTAAATATCTGACCTGTCAGGGAGCTACAGCCAATGAGAGCGCCAGATGCTTGTTACAGGGACGCTTGGGGTCGCCTTTTACAAAAAACAGCAATTCCACACTAAAAGCTCAATTTAGAGCTCTTGTGTTAATTGGAGGGTGGATTGTTATTTTTTGTAACGGTTTTTATTCACTTAAAAAATAATGTTTGACATTGTGGAGGCACACACTGATTGTGTAATTGCAAAGGTTTTGTGAGCTTAATGCTGCGTTCACACATACAGATATACAGTAGTAGGCACTCTTTCAGAAATCTGTCACTCTTCGGGTGAATTGTACATACTCTGCTCAGTGTGGACAGTTGTTTTTTGATGTAGCGACCGTACTACACATATGGACGTTTGTTTCCTGAATCAATCTTTAGCTTCTTTTTTTGAACATGGTACTCAGTTGAAACTGATTTAATGATGCTCGAGAAAACGACTGATCAACGCTGATACATTTTTAGCATTATGCAAGTGTTGAGATTGATGTTGTAAACTCCTGCCGTTAGGTTATAAACAGCTGTCTTTGTCTGATAATCCTTCAAATTTGACATCCAGGTTGGTGTTTTTTTTTTTAGCTGTAGGAACACATCCACACCAAAGAAGCCATGTGTTCTTTTTGACACAATGCTGTTGTCTTTCTATACACAGTCTGTAACCAGTGTTGACTTTTAAGTCTAAAGGTCCATACTTGACTTCATCTTATGTTTTGCTTGTTTTTCTTAACTAGGTGGTGGATTGGGTGGCACTAGAAGAGGTGGAGCTGATGTCAACATTAAGCACTCCGGTCGAGATGATGCATCACGTTATGAAGAGCGCCCCATAGTGGGGTGAGTACTTTCAGGGAAGATATGTGATTTGGTTTAAAATACTGCTGTGTATAACAGTCTTCACTTTGTCCTGACTGTTCATAGTGATCGGGAACCCCGAGAGCGGAGGGAGCGCAGCCGAGAGCGCGACCGGGACAAGGACAGAGGAGAGCGCCGCAGGTCCCGATCCCGCGAACGCCGTCGGCGTACTCGATCCCGGGAGCGAGAGAGAGAGAGACCGATTGGAGGAGCAGAGGAGGTCAGCGGTAGTGGCGGCGGCGGCGGCGGCGGTGGTGGTGGTGGTGGTGGTAGTAGTGGTAGCCGGCGTCGAGAGCGGGAGAAGGACCGTGGGGCGGTGGCGGCAGCAGCGGGAGGAGACAGCAGGAGTAGGGAGAGGAGTCGAGAACGGAAGAGAAGGAGCAGGAGCAGGGATCGCAAGAGAGACAGGGAGAGAGGCAAGGGGCTAGATGGGGAGGAGGTCAGCCAGGGTGACGGGGCCCCTGAAGGTGGTGAGCGGGTGCTGGAGGAAAATGAAGGAGAAGTGGGTGAGGGCATGGAGGAGCGTAGGGACAGGGACAGAGACAGGGACCGCAGACGCAGCCACAGGGACAGAGAGAGGCGCAGGGGAGACCGGGACAGAGACAGGGAACATAAGAGGGAGCGGGGGGAGAGGGACAGGGGGGACCGCAGAGAGGAGCGTCATGGCTCCCTACGAGATGACACGGGCCCCCAAGATGACATGGCCAATGAGGATGAGGGAGGAGCGCCGCCACACATGGAGGAGTACAGTCAGGATGGCATGATGGACCAGCAGTCGGTGCCATCGGCTGACGGCTACGGCTCCAGTGAAAATGGCTACAAGATGGAGGGAGCGGGGGGAGAGGAGTACTGAGACAGCCCCTCACCCAGCAGACTCCCACTCATAAATAAGTTGTTTCATACTATACTTTAACTCTGCCCTTAACTTTTTACCAAGACACAGGAAGCCTAAATGATGTCAGGGCCTCTTCAGCACCAGGCTTCTAGCTAGCTTTCCTCCTGTCTGTCAATAATCTGTTGAAATATTCCTCTTAATACTGTTGCACGCACAGTTGATAACTGATTTGGTCTCACAGAAGTTGCAGCTTTCCTGCATTGTCCGACTAATCCGTGCCACTAAATGTTACCAGATTACTTTTTACTTGATTCACTCTAGATATGTTTTTTTCTTTTTCCACTTGGCTTGGGATGAACTGTAGAAACACAAGCTCCATTCGGTTTTAGAAGGGTAGATTGTGTTGTCTTTTATTTCCAGATTCATAAAACAGTTGGATTGTATGCTCATTTGGAACCAAGTGACAAATTTCCCCTCAATGTATGTGAAATTGATGGAGATGTAGTATTGTGTGACTATTGAGGGCTGTTCTGTTTATTCATTCTGGAATAAAAAAAATTCTCTTTTTTTATTATTATTATGTCTGCTGTTTCTGTTAGATTTGCATGGTCATTTTAATAAAGATGTGGCTTAAAGCCAGAGCTCATCCTATTTGTATGCCTGTCATAACATCCTGTGACTTTAACTTCTGATTCTATTTTCAGACCTTAAATGTAACCATTCCATCCTCCACCTTGCAGTATAAAGAGACAGAGCTGGACATCTATCATGAGTGTTTAAATTATTTTTCTTACAATGTAGTAATTCTGTTATAGTGGAGACCCATCGGCGAAGTAGCTTGCTTTGACATGCGGTCCACATAGGTAGAGAATTTATGTACAGCATATCAATTCCCCATAGTCGGATTTTCATACTGCGTGAATGGAAACCAGTACTTTGATTGGTTTTACGAAACAATCTACTGCATTATGTAATGAGAAATGGTCAGCAACGAGGTAAAGTTACATGTAGTATGATGGGCTAAAAACTGGTTTGGAACAGTTTATCAAATTATTGTGAGAAATAATTCCTTAGTTTATAGTTGCAATAATTTCACCTATTCGGAATACAGACCTGATATTGGAATTTGTATGTAAGAATGACGGAGTGAATTAGCATCTTTGTTTTCAGTCTGCGCAGTAGGAGCACATAAACACCCGTTCTATGTGAGCACGCGTTGAAGCCGAGTTGCGGTGCGTCAGGCTGCACACTGCCCGATCCTCTGTCCTGCTCACCGTCCGTATCGGCTCCTCATCTACAGTCTGCTGACCATGTCATCATACAAGATGGACCACGCATCGCTGTGAGCCAGACCCCTTGCTCGTCTAAGCAGAGTTAAGTAGGCTGTCGGCCTGGACGCGGAAGGGCTCACAATGATGTCCTCTTACTACCACCCTGCCAAGGACGCAGACATGGCGGCCCTGACGGAGCCGCTGTGCCTGGAGAGAGGTAACATTAACGGAGCCTCGTTCAGGTTTTCAGTAACATCACCTGTTTAACCTCGCGGATGTAGAGGCGGTACTTTGTCTAAAATGAAGCTAATGATGGGAAAATAACGGCGTTGTCCTCATTTGAATATGTGGCGGCTGTTTAAATAAGGGAGGCTGACGTTAGTGAAGCCTCATGTCGCAGCTCGTTGAACGTGTCAAACGTTTAAAAGGGCCTTTATAAAGGGCTATGACTCGTGCACGTTTCTTTCTTGTAGTAAACGTAGAACCCATTTAATTGAAGGCATCATTTTTGATTAAACATGCTTGGCTTGTTCTACATTTATTATCTGTACATCGAATAACGGAGGACGTATTATCGCACGCGCCTCCGACAATATGCATCTCATCATTTCACTGATCTGAGCTCGGCTGGGTCTGAAATGTCGAGTTGTCACCGTGCCTTAAAAAAAACAACGAAACCGTGCAGCGCGCGCGCGCGAATATGGTGTCCGTCGCGTGGACGCAGCAAGCCTGTTTGAGGTGCGGTCGAGTCTTCTCCCTCATTGTTCGTTTGAATGGAGGAGCGAACTGCGTTCTGATGTACAGCAGCACACTGTTTATTTGACTCCTATTTCTTGAGTCTATATAACCTCACAGCGCGGCCGACAGGAGATATAGGTGTGGTCGCGTGCCTGAGTAAGAACCACGCAATAAACTCACGAGGAGTGTTCTATGAAGGTGGCTCAGAAAGAAGCAGAGCTTACTGTCAGACGCGTTTCTTGAATGCTCCTACATGGTTAGCAGCCTCCTCAAAGGATGCGAGGGTCCAAGGACAGAGGATGTATGTTGTACAGATGTAAAGCCCTCTGAGGCAAATTGTGATATTGGACGTGACAAATATAATGGAAATTTAATAACCTTATATTTTTTGTTGTGCTTTATTGCCCATAGTATTCATAATTGCCACACAGTGGCCTACTGGACTGTGGTTCCTGCTTAGCCCTGTTGATAATCCGTCCTTGTGTGAATGTGTGTGTGTGTGTGTGTGTGTGTGTGTGTGTGTGTGTTAGATGTGTGCAGGGTGATTGAGCTGCTGGACCGGCTGCAGCGGAGCGGTGAGCTGCCTCCTCCCAAACTGCAGGCCCTGCAGAGAGTCCTACAGAGCAAATTCTGTGCTGCCATCAGAGAGGTACAGCAAAGAGTTCTGGGAAGTCTGGGGCAAAAATAACTCGGAGTATTTCCTCCCTAATGTATTGAACATTGTGCCAGCCTTCATCCAGCCACCACGGTTACTCCCCCACGCAATGACTTCACATTTCAGTTGTCAGTTAAAAGCATGTTCAAGGTCATTAAAACCAAATACGTCAGACGCTCCAAACCACCATGCCGTAGAACATATAACTGCAGAAAAGAATTATGTCAATATCAAGAGAAGGCATTCTGACTGAGACTTAAAGGAACAGTGTGTAGCATTTAAGGGAATTTGATGTCAGAAATGGAATAAAATATTATTAAGCATGTGTTCTTTCGTGTATCCTAAAAATACGAATGATTGTGTTTTCGTTACCTTAGAATGAGCTGTTTGTATCTAAATATGGAGCGGGTCCTCCACAGAGCTGGCTGCCATGTTTCTACAGTAGCCCAGAACGGACAAACCTAACACTGGCTCTAGAAAGGGTCATCTGCATTTTCATGTTTTCGTGTTGGCCACACGCTTGGCACACGGGACAAGTTTCAGTTGGTTGCAATCTGCAGCCTCACCGCTCAATGCCCCCAAATCCTACACACTGCACCTTTAAATAAAGGATCTTCAAATTCATTTCAGAATTCAATTTATTCAAATAAACAATTATTTAAGTATTTTGTGAGCTTTGAGTTGGGATTGGGTCGGTATAGTTTGTCCTCCAGTCATTATGCTATCTCAGGCTAACCATGTCCTGACTGCAGCTCTGTAACATACTGAGATGAGACTCATTTTCATCTTCTCATCTCACTCTCAGAAACCAAAATCTCTTTAACTGCTTTCTCTCACTATTGGAAGCCCCCTCTAGACTCCACGTTTGTCGGGAAGACTCGTATATCAAAGTAGTGAGAGTGAGACCTCTTGGTCACAAATATATGGCTTGGTTTGTAAAAGCTTCTTTTTTGTCATGTCTGTAATATTGTCCAGTGTATTTCACGCTCATGTGTTGCTGGGACTCTCTGCTCTGCCCTGTTGCCCCTCAGGTTTATGAGCAGCTGTATGACACTCTAGACATTGTTGGAGGACCGGAGGTGCGAGCACAGGCAACTGCCAAGGTATGCAAACTAATAACTAAAGATTACTTCACTATTGCACAATATACATTGTATAAGAGACATTTGGGCCCTATTTTAATTGCACAAGCACAGCAACCAGCGCTAAGTGGTAGTTCATGGACTGAGTGGGCGTCTCCCAGCTCACCTGCTATTTTGGTCCAGGAGCACAAAGGGCAAAAGTGCTGGGTGCAGTGGAATATAGGTGATTAATAAATTTACTCTCATAGAGGTGTGTGTGGTTGTTCAGTAGCAGCCTGTTGTCATGTGGATGTGATTTAATGAAGGTAAACACAGTGGATGGTTGGAGGCTGCTGCCTTCAGATAGCTGCAGGGATTTAATGAGGTGAAGGAGGAACTTGTCAGAAAGCGTCCATGGATAACAGATACTGTAAGAATCACTCATTCATGCACACTGCTTTACTGGAGTTGCTGCTTAAACAACATCAAATGTTACTCTTTGATGCTCATTTTTTTATTTAGCTGTCTTAAAGCATGAATGTGTAATCATTCCTCTCGTGGATGCAGGGGATTCTGAACTAAACAGACTGTAACTTCGGAAGATTGACACTTGATTTGTTGAACTACTGAAGCTTCATATTTACTTTCTGTCTGTTCCATTGGAAGCATGTTAGGAAGGGATCTGTTTATAGCCAGTATGAACAGGAGGCAAAACCTATTTCAACGTCCATATGGGCGTGTGACTATTGTTTTAAGACAGACTTGAAAAATGTGAACTTAACCCTGAAGCACGATTACATTATTGTTACGCATTTGCTGCAAGTATTTAATTTGCTGCTGTTGACAAAAGTGGGAGCAGAGGGACTTTGTGCCAGAAACAGACGTTTGTCTGACTAACAGCTCACTTTGCATTGCCTCATTTGAATGAACCTCTGTCCTGCATGTCCCTCTCCTCCACCCTGTGCACCAAACACCACACAGAGGGGCAAGTAGAAGGTCAGAAAAGTGCTGCTTGTGATGGTAGTTGTGCAGACACAAAAATACATCGTTGTGTTTTCACATTCTGTGATGTAACTGGACATTAATGGAACGAAAACTCCTTTCTTTACCATTTTTATGTGAAATAGTCAATTTTAATGCTGATCATCCGAAACAGGCCACAGTGGCAGCCTTTGCAGCCAGCGAGGGCCACGCCCACCCAAGGGTGGTGGAGCTGCCCAAGACAGAAGAGGGTCTGGGCTTCAACATCATGGGGGGCAAAGAGCAGAACTCCCCCATCTACATCTCCAGAGTGATCCCTGGGGGTGTGGCCGACCGCCAAGGAGGGCTGAAGAGAGGAGACCAGCTGCTGTCAGTCAACGGAGTGGTAAGAAGCTCAGGCCTGCTGTGAGCCACTAGTCTACTAGTCTCCTCTACTGAGAGGAGATACACACACTCAAGTTCAACAGAAGTTTATTTTAATGACAGCTTTTATAAATAAACTCAAATAAAAATCCACTTCCAAATACTTGAGGGTCTACTCTAGATGTTGATAATTAGTGAAAAATTATACAGCTGATATGCACTGTTTCCCCAACTCTTCTGATTCCAAGTTTCCATTCTGTTGGACGTGTAACCACAGCCAGCAGTAAATGACACTTCTGTGTCACTACAGAAAGTGAGAGCTCGGCCACCAGAGGTCGCCAAACACCAGCTTCAGCTGACGTGAGGCACCTATAAGGGCCAAAAATGGACTCTGACAGTGGTTTATACCTCATTGCATGTCTGCATACATGGATGTAATCACACATATTTGTTGGTGTGGTCAGTCTGCGTAGAGTGTAGACCCTCACTGAGAGTTTATATTGTTCATATGTTCTATGAGTGAGAACATGTAGTGTGAAGGACGACAGCTTACACTTCACTGTGCAACCCTGTCATGTAAATAGGAAGCTGACAACTGCAGAGCCTGGCGAAAGGGAACGTTATAAGATGTGCTTCCTTCTTTTAATACAGGTTCTGCTAGTTCTGTGCTGTTGGCAGCTGCACATAGAACAACTGACAATTAAAAAGCTATTTACTAATAAACCCCACCAGGATGGATATGAAATTAGACATGAGAGCGATGAGCAATAACAATTAATAATAATAATAATAATAATAATACATTTTATTTATATAGCGCTTTTCATAATACTCAAAGACACTTTACATTAAAATCATCATATATAAAAGCAATACACTAAATACATAAAATACACAATAATGGTCACACACTAAAAGCAGTTTTGAACAGGTGGGTTTTGATTTGAGATTTGAATATGGAAAGGTCAGTGCAGTCTCGGATGTGTTTGGGGAGAGAGTTCCAGAGGGAGGGGGCAGATATGGAGAAGGCTCTATCATTCATTAAATGTGTCTTGTTGTATAACATATCCAACCATGTCAACATGTATTGACAATTCCTGAAAAAGTGCAAAGGTAGCATTTAAAGGTCAGTTCATCCAAATGAACTTAAGTTAAAAAACCTATTGAAGAGACAAGAAACAGCAGCTCCACATACAAGACACTGTAAGAGTGTTAATAATCTACAAGTGTAAATGGGGCCACATATATAGAGGTCTGTATTTATGATAGCATCATTTCAGAATTGTCAGTTTATCACACCAAAGGTCTGTTTTTGGTCACTTTGATGTCGATCAAAAGATGTTTTCTCTTGGATAGTCCAAAGACACACTTTGGACCAAACTTTAACTTACAGGCCTTCTAACAAACATTTGGAGAGCTGTGCTGTCTAGAAGTCTGCTACAGCTAAGCTAAGTTCTCCTCTGTGGGGATACTGTGTTAATCAGTATAAGGAGCCATTGTAGTGACCAGGTTGGAATGGTGTCCAGCAGACCTTTGGACCCTTATAGCATGTGGTCTGAGACTCTTGTGCGTCGGTGTCCATGCAGAGCGTTGAGGGGGAGCACCATGAGAAGGCCGTGGAGCTGCTGAAGGCCGCCCAGGGTTCGGTCAAGTTGGTGGTCCGCTATACCCCGAAGGTCCTGGAGGAAATGGAGGCTCGCTTTGAGAAGATGAGGAGCGCCCGAAGACGACAGCAGCACACCAGCTACTCGTGAGTCACCACTGTTGATATCACACTGTCAGCGTGTCCCAAATCAAATTACACATGCTCTTACTAAGCTTTCTTCCGATCACCTGCATTATGATCTGATCTCAATATGCAAATGAATGCGGGTAGCTGGCATATGTCTCTTATGTCAAGGAAAGCTGGGCAGAATGATCCAGAGGGGCCACTAAAAACCCTTTCCCCTGGGACTAGGAACCTTTTAAGGAACTCATTGCATTTGACCGCAGGTACCAGGGTCTAAATTAAGTTCTGGGGAAATTTCAACCCCCCAAAAAGGTCCTGGTCGGAGTTAGTACGTAAGAACTTAGGGGGTGGGGTTTGCAGGGCGGATCGTCGCTGATTGGTTGAACACAAACAGCGGTGCTGCTGCTTCAACTTGTGCATCACTTCATTCATAAACAAAGAAGTACTCTAGTTTTGATTTATGATCTTTTTAGGACTAGGGAGAGCATATCTCTTGTTTTTGAAACATTGAAAGTTGGGTTTGCTGTCGGCTTTCCGACTCATTTAAAAAAAGAGAGCTGGGAGGGCAAGCAAGAGAGAGACAGTGAAGCGGTGTTTTTTTGATTGTTTCACAGCGTTTTTATACTAAAGCATGCAACAAGTGTAACCTTTATTACATTTTTTGCCATCTGACACAAAAAAAGATATGTTTTTGTGGCCATGTCGTAGTATAGTTTCTAGCATGCAGCATAATTCTCTGTCGCTCTTCCTGCAGATCTCTGGAGTCCAGGGGCTAGTTAATCCAATGCCTCCATCAACCTCCTCGTCTAACCCTCCTGACTGTTCTGTTCTAGCAGGAGGCTAGACCGTAGATGAGAAGCAAAAAACCAAAGTAGCCTACCAACACCTATTACCTGAACTTCTTCATGAAGCCAACGCTGCAGTTTAGGATGTTTTCCCCTCCCTCTTTCCCTCTTTCTTAGAGAAATACAGAGTAAGCTTGTTGTCAGACCATGCCTGTAATTTCATCTCTCCAGTGTGAAATCATCCTCAGCATGCTATTACATAAGGGAAACACATTCTCTGTAGTGTACTTAACTAGAATCTAGGGTTTATATTCTCAAGTCGATTTGATTTTGTATTGTCATGTAGTGCACTGCACTCCTCAGCAGTGTCCACTGTCTGCAGTTAGACCTCAGTAGCAGAGGAAGCATGTGGAAACATCTTCCCCACCATTTCTCCATCAGATGTCCCAGCTAGAGAACTAACCATTAGCAGTATGAAGAACTACACTGGATTCAGTAGCTGGCAAGTGTCATCTCAGTCAAAGTTTTGAGAATAAAAAACAACAACATTCATTTGTGTATTCATTGATTTGCATAATTATTCATGAAATAAAGTCTGTGTTAATTAATTTTGGTCATCTTTCCTGCTACATATGGGTTATGTTTCAAGAAGTCAAATTCCTTGTTTTTGCAAACATACTTGGCAATAAACCGTTTCTGATTCCGATTCTCATTCTGATGTTTGAAAAATCTTCCTCCAGTACACACAGCTGACGTTGGCTGTGAAGTAGACATGACATTATTTTGAAATGAAGTTTCAAATTTGTGAAACCTTGATTTCTATATGTGAAAACAAAAAGGCCAAATCCAAAACTGCAAATTGGAAGTTGGAAGACAGCTTCAGCCTTATAATTTGTTGTGCAGTAGAATAGTCGGCCTGGGCTGTATTGACCCATTATTGTAACCCAGGGGCAAGAGGTAGACTTCCTCAAGGGTACCCAAAAGTCATGAAAAACAGACCCACCACGTCTGAGTTGGATAAGCTGCACTGTAGATGATTTGGAGATGAGATCTTGCACGAACAATTTTGTTTTCGTGGGGTTTCCTGATTCCAGTGAAAACAGCGGTGCTGGCTCATTCCTAACCAAAGCTATTCTGGAGATAAGTGAAGAGCGCGTGAGAACTGGTCTTCATTGTGTGGATGTGCTGACGTACAGCAGCAAGCCTGTCTCATTTCTGGTTGCCACTAGATGTGTCTCAATTCAGGGGCTGCATCCTTCGGAGGAACCCAGCCTTCGCGGTCTACGTCGGCTGCGTCCTTTGAGGACCGCGAAGACTAAGACCGTGCGGTCTCCGAAATGACCACATTCATTCCTGGGGCAAGACGGGCAACATTGAATCCTATTTAAAACTGCTAGCTAAAGATAAGCGTAAGTAAGATTCACATGCACATCGGCGGTTACACATAATTATACCAATCGGGAGTCCACTAAAGTTACTACTAAAGAGTCGTGAACATATGCAAAGAAAATGGACTTTCCACAAAACCCTTTTTTTATTGGACTATTATTTAATAACTTAGTCTTATTACAGGATTGCATGTTACGCCAGGGCTATGGGAAACCTATCAAAATTCTTACAGAACCCACGATAATGACCACATATTCCCAGAAAATGGCAGAGTTGCCACTGCGTTTCTGGCACAAGGAAATCCAAAGTGGCCTGGACTTTGACTGACAGAGGCCACACTTGTCCCTGCCCTACTTGCTTTCCCAAATTTGTGACCACAGCCTGAACTCAGAATTTAAGAAATGATCAGAGACAAAGAAGTCCCCTCCAAACGATTAAATATCTTCTAGTCTCTCTGTTTGTCACACCAAAACGAGCCTTACTCATCAACCTCTGGAAAGTTTATGAGCCGAAAAGACTTGATATTGTACTAAAGGAAGTGGTTAGAGGTGACAAGAGCAAGACCCCAGATAAACGTTGTGAAACTGGCTGACCCAACCCGATCCAGATATCCATATGTGGGAGGAGAGACGATTCTGGCGTAGTAATGGTGTTCACTTTGCAATAATCATCACAAAAACGAGGAGTTTGGTCAGATTTTGGGACTAGAAGCGAGAGTGAGCTCCACGGACTGGAGCATGGTACAGAAAAGCCCTTTTACAGGAGTTACTCAACCTCTTCTGCAGAGCAGCCCACTTCACTGGATGAACATTGTATGCATGCTGCTTGATGGGCTTTATTTATTTATTTTACCAATCATGCCTTAGCACTGTTGTCACCAAATATTGATGCGTGGCAACGAATGAGGTGACAAATATCACTTTTGGCTCAGACAAATAAGACAAGTGCTCCTCTATTTTCTCCAGAATTTTGGAATTGGTATGTTGGTGATACCAAAGTCACCAGCTGATGGAAGGTTGGAGCCCATCTGTAAGCTCTTGAGGCAGTCTTAACGGGTCACGCAGTGTGCCCAAAAAACAGCTCAGCCGGACTTAACCCAAGAAACTACTGTGTGAATGCAAACAGTAGCAGACCCTCATGCCACTCCCCGTTAGACTCAATACAATTCTTACTAAAAGAAAGAGGTTGGCTGACAGTGGCTCCTCTCAAACCCAAATCACAAATAATCCAGTAGTTCCAGTTAGAAAACTTTATTGCTGAAATACCTTTTTAGTTTGTATTTGTAAGTAGGTGTGTGTGTGGTTTCTGAAATAGGAAGAATAAACAAAGGGAAACTATTAAACATTGTAAAGAAGGGCATGGCATGCACCGCTATGCTTAGCACGGCCACAAGGTAGAACCATGAGGCCACAATGGTGACAGCTATCTACACCAAATCGTCCCATTAAAATGGGAATAGCTAACAGTTAACAGCAATTAACCATCAAGTCATTTAGTTATATAACCCACAGGTGAATATAACACATACTAACCTGTGGACATAGTACCTGACTAAACCTACAGACTTAATATGAATTCAGCAATACAATGAATTTACAAACGATTAATGACCAAACAGAGGCGCATTGAATGTAGTAACAATAAGCACAGGCTCTACACAGGTGGAAGCTAACACAGCAGACACTCAAGTGAGCCTAATTAGCATGGTCAGTAACAGAAATGAAACTCCAAATCAAGGATGAATACTGAACATACACCATAGATATATGGAACTTAATGTACTTCCAGTTCAATGGACGCACGCAACAGTCAAACAAAGGTAGTAACACCTGTTTTGGGCTTAATTGGCCTAACTACTGGAACTCAGGAAAAACTCTTGTGGCCTTCATGAATGATACTGGAGAGAGGGAACATACCACTTTAATGGGAGAGGTGGAGCATACCACTCTGAGGCCATGTCCACACTCCGTTTCAGCGTAGTTCCACACTAAAACGCCTGAAAACGAATATCACGTGACTCCTCACGTACACTGCGCATGCGGGTGGTGCCGATGTAAACAGGAAGTAGATTGGTTGCTTAGTTAACAACAGAGTAATAAAGTAGTCTTTAATAATGAAATGTCGTGTTTGATACTTAAGATCTAAAATCTTCCTCTATGAACTCAAAAAGACACATTTCGTGGAAAGTTTTATTTTTCAGACATAATGTTAGTTACAGCACTGCGGGTCTTTCTCTCTCTCTCTCTCTCACATATATCAAATTTACTTTAAAATCAACACTTACACGTAAAGGTTTACTAGATTATGTGTCCATAAATGTGGTCAACACACGTCTCACTCGTTTCCTCTCGGTTTCGTTGTCTGTTCTCACTCGTAGCTCTGCTGGTGGTTTAACTATCTGTCCTGCTGGAGAGCAATTACTGCTTTGTTCCTTTACATTTTATCTGCGGACTTCACAATAGATGTGGAGAACAAAATAAGAATTAATAAGGACAGGAAAGACTTCCATTTTGTGTCCACCACCCTCCCTAAAGCCGCTAACTGTGACTTCAGACGGCCGCTCCGTAGGTCTGATAACACCGCTGGACACGCCGCTCGCTAATCGCTCCAATAACATCTGCTTCCTCCGTAATAATGCAGACTTTAACTGGACAACAGCTGCTAGTAAAGACAACAAGGTCAGCAACACTTGTCCATGTCCATTAACCTGGTAGTCGATCGGTAATCAACGTTGTTGTTTATGATTTCCGGGAAAGGGTCACGTGATAGGAGAGTGACGAATCAGGGAAGGATACGTCATGACTGCTAAGAACCAATCAAGTAGCGAACACGGGTGTGGGCGTCATCGTTTCCAAACTTATCCCTTTTCGACCATCCACACAAATACGCAATCCCGGCATTTTCAAACTTATCCGTCCTCGGGAGCGTCTGAAAAATAAAACTTCTAAAACTTTCCACGAACTCTGTCATATTTTTTTTAAACTAAGCAACCAATCTACGGTACTTCCTGTTTACATCGACACCCACGCGCATGCCCAGTGTACGTGAAGAGTCACGTGATATTCGTTTTCAGGCGTTTTAGTCTGGACGGAGATCAATTCGAAAACGATGCTGAAACGCAGTGTGGACGGAGATCGTATTTGTTTTAAAACTCAGTTTTTTAGTATGGATGTAGCCTCAGACAGATAACCAACTACAAGCCTAAAGCCCCCCACTCTATGAATGACCTCCGCCTGGCAGACAAGCTGAAAGAGTTCTACTGTAGATTTCAAAGACAATGGGACAGTCCTGACTCCATCCCCCACAGCTCCATCAACCAGCACCAGACCACCAGGCCCCCCTCCCCCAGCTCAGCAGGGGCTCATGCCTCTGTACCACCGATCCCAGCGCCCCACCCCCCTCCCCAGTGACGACTCTCTCTATTCTGGAGTGAGACGTCAATAGGCTTTTTAAAAAACAGAACCCCCGCAAAGCAGCCGCCCCAAACTCCTCCACCCACCCTGAAGCATTGTGCTGATCAGCTGTAGATGACGCTGTCAACATGGCCCTTCACCTCATCCTCCAGCATCTGGACTCCCCAGGAACTTAAGCCAGGATCCTGTTTGTGGACTTCAGCTCTGCTTTCAACACCATCATCCTGTCTCTGCTGCATGACAAGCTCTCCCAGCTGCACGTGCCCGACTCCACCTGCAAGTGGATCACAGACTTTCTGTCTGACAGGAAGCAGCACGTGAAGCTGGGAAAACACATCTCAGCCTCCCGGACCATCAGCACCGGTTCCCCCTAAGGCTGCGTTCTTTCCCCTCTGCTCTTCTCCCTGTACACCAACAGTTGCTCCTCCAGTCACCAGTCCGTCAAGCTCCTGAAGTTTGCGGATGACACCACCCTCATTGGACTCGTCTCTGGTGGGGATGAGTCCGCCTATAGGTGGGAGATTGACCATCTGGTGATCTGGTGCGGTCTGAACAACTTAGAGCTCAACGCTCTAAAGACAGTGGAGATTGTTATGGATTTCCGGAAGAATGCAGCCCCACCTGCCCCTATCACCCTGTCCCATCGGCAGTCGGGCTCATTAACAGAGCCCTGGACCCCCACTGACTCTGTCATCCCCAGGACAATTTCTTACCGGTCACTCCCCTCTGTTTCTTTATTTAAACACTCTTGACACTTTTAACATTTCACTTACATTTCACTTGTTTACAGTCCTGTTATCTGTTTGTTGTGCACTTTATTTTATATTATTTTGTATTCTATTGTACATTTTAATATGTTCATATTTCTTGCACTGTGTTGATTGTTGTTGATTGTTTAATGTTATTGTTTATTGTTAAATGTTATGCACCACCCGCCATGACAAATTCCTTGTAGGTGCAAACTTCCTTGGCAATAAACGGTTCTGATTCTGATTCTGAAACGCAAACAGGCTTTAAGAGTGAGTAACATTAGACTTTTTCTCGATTTACTTGATTACTCTGTTAACACTGAAACTGATGCCCTTGTAGTATTTCTTGACTTTTATAAGGCATTCGATACTGTAGAACATTGCTATAGAACAAATACTGTAGAACCTCCCTCCCTTCCTCCGCTAGGGGTATGTTTCCAACAATTTATGGTGAACACAGAGGTTGTGAATAACCATTAATTGCCAGGGACTAGTGAAGTTTGAGGGCATTCACAGGGCCGAAAATCTGTTTTTGCATGTGGTGGCTTCTCAAATAAGTTATCTGTTGACCTGGACTAGGACACAAGACTGGGCCTACTGTCTGGAACAGTAGCCTAGGCCAAAAGCTAAACCAGGGGCATTAAATGAGGTTGGAAATGTATTTTTGCCACCTCTGTGTCGAATACATTTGGTAACATTCTGTCCGAATGGGGTCTGATGTAAAGAAGTTGGTGATTTGTAGCTGTGTACTTAAAGTTAGTTCAAATCTAGTCTGGCTTGAAGTGTGGCACACAAGTCGATGAGCTCCTGGCTGCGAAAGGATGGAGGCTGCACGATCCAGTGCAGTCCTCCTCATAGAACATATAAATGGTAAATGTGCTTGCATTTATACAGCGCATTTCTAGTCTTCCAATCACACTGTACACTACATGTCAACATTCACCCATTCGCACACACATCCAGAATACCATGAATAGTGACAAGTCATCAAGATCTAAACATTCATACACTGATGGCACATCAATTCGGGGTTCAGTATCTTGCCCAAGGACACTTCGACATGCGCCGCAGCCACCTCTCACTTCATATCAATAGTGACGTCCCTCCAGAAGCCCACGTCATCTGCTGTTAGTACTCTCTGCCTCGCTTCCAGCAGCTGTAACACAGTCACTACAGACATCAGCAGCGCACATCGACACAATCCTTAGCCTATATATTACACATTATGTACATTACACTGCACTGCTTGTTTTGCATTTCTAGTTAGATGCTAAACTTTGTTGTTTCAGTACTTGTACTGTGCAATAAAATAAAGGTGTATTTGATCTTACCCTCTTCCTTCTCCATCGAGTCCGGGCTAAAGTCATCACGGCTGCCTCCTGAGCTGCAAGGTCTGATTGGCTGTACTGCAACCTCCTGCGTACTAATTCATAGTAGGTTTTACAGGCAGCTGGAAAACAATAAAATGTGTATGTTATAAAAATTAAATGAAAACACGTGCAGGAAAGCATATATTTTTCACAGATATCATATTTTACACATATTACTGGGTGCATTCCATATTTCAAAAACACAAATATTGACAATTTCTGTAATTTGTTATTATTATTATATTTATTTTTTATTTTGTGTGGCTCAAATGGGGGGGGGGGGGGGGGGGGCGGCACCCTAGCGCCCTCTATTGACCAGCCGCCACTGCTTAGTAGTAAGCGTTGTTAATATATTCTGGTCTGTCTAATGGTAAGAGTGAATGCTGCCAATCTATTCCATTGTATTCTATTCAACCTTTAGCTATGGACATTTACATTTTTGGATGTATTATTAATTTAAATGTTTATCAGATTTACAAATTGATAGTTTAGTGTATTTTATGAGACTATAATAATTGACTATTATTTTTGTTATTTTATTATTTTACTACTGGACACTGGATATCTCTCTTTCATACTTAAATGAGGAATTTACATTTTGTATACAGTCAGTTTGGCAAATCAGACTTGGAACATTTACATGAATTAACCTTACAGAAAAAAATATATTATATTATAGATGTCACCAAAATAAAATAATGGGAATAAATTAGTAAATTGAGTGGGCCTTGATATATCTACAATCTTCTGTAGTTAATTTACAATATCCCCAAGCCTCTTATTTTCCCACATATTTGACAGTTTGCTCTCACTGCTAACATCACTGAAAGGGTTTTTCACATTTGGTATGACGACCAAAGGAATGAACTCTCTACAGGCACACGCTCAAATCAGATTATTGAGATGAGAGTTTTGTATGTTTCGAGTGAACTGGCTGCCAGTGTCTTCAGGAGAAACAAAGTTTACCACCACACAGGGCTGGAGAATCCATCATCATTATGACCTCATAACTGTCGCCATGGAAAATATTTCCCACAAAGTGTGTGTGTGTGTGCTGAAGTATTGGAGATTCTCATCTGCAAGTCTTGCACGCTGTTCTCTACACTTGTACACAGACACACACACACACACACACACACGCACACACACACACACACACACACACACACACACACACACACACACAAAACAAGATTTCATCTGTATTAACCATTTGGCAGAAAAAAAGCACTGACTCTGGAGGACGTCATTGCACATTTGGTCCTTTCGACTGTAATGCAAGAACTTACGCACATGCATACACTCATACACAAATACATGCACAGTCACAATCACATACACCTACACACAACAAGCCCCTGTAGAGCCTGTAAAGACATTTTATTCTGGGACGACAATTGCAAAATATTTGAGAGGATCAGAGAGATCAGAGGGAGAGTGAGAGGCATACATATAGATTTAAAGACTTAAAAAAGACCCCAAAAAAGAAAACAAGTGTTTTAAAATGTATTGTTTTTTCAACCCATTTATAAAAATAAAAACACTTTAAATGTATAGGTATTGTCATATACATACAGGTATATACATGACATTTGTCCACTGCATTAGCATTAGGAGCAGTGGACTGTGCTCAGAGAGAAACAACCCACTTTCATACTACTACGTTTTTTTTCATTATATATAACAAAAAAAACGTAAACGTGAACTACAAAACATAAATTGTAAACTATACTGATATAGCAAATATTTTCTGTTTGCATCATTTATATCCAACTTTCCTCAACAAAACAAAATAGAACAGATAAAAACAAGTTGCTGCAAAAATGGTTGAGTTGGGTAAATGTTTCTATTGCTGGGGTTGTGTCTGTGGCTATAGCTGTAGCTACTGCTGTAGATATTGCTGTGGCTGTAGCAGGCGGCAGCCTCCGGCTGTAAGAAAAGGGAAGCCAATGCAGAAGCGCCTTAAACTTGTATTCTTTCAAAAGGTCCGCAAAGGGGGACTCCTCTGATTGCAAAAAGAAGTTTGATTGTATTCAAGTCTATGAGAAAATGGTCACATTGTCAACAGCTTAAGGACTCAATCACTAGTTTCAATAAAGCATGATGCTTATTTCTAAATTATGGTCACAAAAATAAAGCAGGGTATGATTTACAGTGTGTCTACCTTGTGATTGACATGTCGCTATACCACTGCTTTCACTTTGTGAATTGTCTGTGCTGTTGTCCATGGACTTTACCCTTTCACAGTTTGTTCATGAATGTTAATTTCAACAATTTGGTTTCCTAAAAAATATCTTATGCAGCATTCAGTTGTACTTACCTCTACCCTCTCATGTCACTTGTAGGTACAAAAAAAATAAATGGTAAAACCAAGATGGCAATGGCCAAAATGCTGAACTTCAAGGCTTCAAAACTATAGTCCACCAACCACTTCTTATACACATCTTTGAGCAGCAGCTATGGCTGTAGTTAGCTATTGCTGTAGCTATTTCTGCTGCTGTTGGCTATTGCTGAAGCTATATCGCTATGGCTGTGATTGTGACCATGGCCATATGGTTTTAGAAAAGCTGAGGTTCAAAAGCTGGACTTGGAAAAATGATATGTCAGTATGGCAGTAGCATCAATGATCTGTCAAGCAGTATTACATGAGAGTCAGGTTAAATGTTGCAGACTACAATCAGGAAAACTCAGGATAGGCGAAGAGGATCATAAAACATGAGAAATATTTAATTAAAGTGTTCAGGTGAACATTTTCACATTTTCAGCACTCCATCACTCCATCCAGAGAGAGACGCATTAGTGTATACTATGTGTGTCGGTTGGCGTACTGAAGTGTGTAGTTTTGAAATTGGCCTTTACATCCATGAGTTTATGGATATCAGCAGGTTATGCCATGCTCCATTAACAGGCTCACGCACGTCTGTGGATTGACAGTGTCAGCATTCCACGTTGTGTGTTCAAAAACGTGTGTGACACCTGGCGTGCTGGGACATCACCACTACCTCGCTTCGGAGGATGGGAGGTGGTTGATAATTCAGTAATGCACGTTTTAAAAGAGGATTTGCTGTCCATCATGACGTCATAGCATCAAATAACTAAATAAAACCAAACTCATCAGAAAAATTAACACTTGACATCACCGTGATAAGAACTACCTAAATAGACAGAAACAATCTTTGGGAAAAATTTGATGTGTACTTACAGTGTATAAATGGTGAGATGGGCAGGTGGTACCTTACATGGTAGCCCCTGCCATCAGTGTATGAATGGGTGTGAAAGGGTGAACGACATGTAGTGTAAAAGAGCTTTGAGTGGTCGGATGACTAAAAAGGAGCTATACAAATCCAAATCCATTAGCATTTAGCTTGGCTCATGTAACATCAAATAACATGGAGGGATCAGGGTTTATCACCTATACTGCTGCCAGCCACCAGGGGGCGATCGAGATTCTTTGGCTTCACATTTGGGGAGCTGTCATGTCCATCTATTTACAGTGTATGGTTGAAAATCAGTCAGCGGCTCCTGTGGCAGTTACTATGGTTACAGGTGCCAGTGTCACCAGTGGTTAAGAACTTATGCTTCTGTTACAAATTAAGTACTCAATAAGAAATTATATTAAATAAGAACATACTATGTCAGCACAGAGGAAGAGGCATGGCACAATAACCTGCGTAGCTCTGGGCTGTCAAGTTTTAATGCCACAACACTGCCCACAGCTGCATCACACCTGGGTAATGCACCGATGTCACAACAGCATTGGTGTGTGCAGTGCTGAGCCATTCATCCTACAGGCTTCATTTTCCTCACTCTCCAGGTGTCGCACTAAGACAAGAAGGCCATCACTGCCAAATGTGATTGATGACTTAAATAAACATTACATCAGTGTACCTAACCTGGAGGACAGACTTCATGGCATGCTCAATGCAAAACAACTTAATACAGATTCATTCTATAGCCGGATCAATCAATCAAATAGAACAAATAATATTAATCTCAGTTTTGACTGACTTTTTTGACTGATTTAATTTCTCATGACCGATAATTCCACAGTGATGATCTGGTTAGACGCTGCTTTGTTCACAGTATTGCGTGGGAAGTGTAAGACACACTATTTGATTCCCACTGAGCAACAGTGGATGGGATTTCTATCAGTTATTGTGATTCATTTTTGGGTCAAGATGTCCACCAAATGGCATTAGAGTTATGACATGCTGGCAAATGATTCATCAAAGGTGACCAATGGGGCATTAGCATGTACTGTTGCTTTTGCCCCATTACGAGACAATTATATAAACAAGCAAGTCTGCTTCATGGCTTTGAAGCTGCATTTTATTTATGGGGTTGTTTTACACTGCAAAACAATATCCACTTATTCTAGTACTTTGCATGAAACCAGCATTATCTTTGTGGGCTGGAGGTTATCCCAGAATGCAATGGATAGTATTCAGAAAAAACACCATGAACAGAGCAATACAATAGATGAGGATTTAGCAAAAAGTAGCAGATAATGATGGAAGTTTTTCATTTGTTTTTGAACACTAGTAGCCAAACGGAGCAATGTTTTCATGAGTGGGCCACTCTCCCAAATTTGTCATTATGAACATGAACATATATTGAATGTTAACAGCGAACATGGTTATTGTTAGCACTCACAGCCAGCAGATTGTGGAAGACTCACAACCTTAAGCTTCAGCTTAAGGTCAAACTCTTCACCATTACAGCCCGGTATATTGCCCACATCACAGCAGATGTCGGACTAGTTCACCTGTTGATCTTGTGTTCCATCACACTGGTGAACAAGACACTTGGAACATCTTCGATTGGGGAAAAGATATGCTCAAAAAAGCTGGTTTGTACCCTGTTGTCCGTCGCTGTGTAGCCAAATACAGTGGTGGGCCATGTATTATATACCTGGGCCTTCAGTGCTGTCCTACTACAGTTGAACCACCTCCTAATAACCTCATTATGACCCCACAGCTACGGTTAGTATTTGTTTAGTGTAAAAACCTCATCTTCACATACCACTGCAACATTTGACAAGTGAAATAAGATGTTACATGAAGCTCAACACCTATGAGGGCTACAAATACACTAACTAAGACACATGAATATGCGCATGACGGGATACTTCGTCATTAACGGACAATGCATATAGTCAAAATCAATGTAATTAACACAATGACAAGAACAAACTCACAACTTGTCCATCCTGGGAGAGGGATCCCTCCTCTGTTACTCTCCCTAAGGTTTCTTCCTCTTTTCTCCCAGTTAAAGCGTTTTTTGGGGGGAGAACTTCCTGTTCTGATGTGAGGGTCCTGGGACTGAGGATGTCGTATGTGTACAGATTGTAAAGCCCTCTGAGGCAAATTTGTGATTTGTGATTTTGGGCTGTACAAAAAATTTAAAATTGAAGAACCAGTCATATATTTATATGACCACAAAGCCTGACAAATCAATCCAGCAAAACTGCAGCGCTAAAACAGTATTCCACCGCACACTGAAGAGCACGGGCCATTAAAATATTATTCACATCAGAGGGAACAATATTAACCATATCATAAAAACAAACCATAGACAAATGAACACAGTAGTAACGATACTGCAGATGTAAAAACAAAGCAGTTCACTTACCAAAGCTGCTGTTCCCTAAAAGACAAAGTCCATCCTCCTTTCTTTGATTACAAAGAGTTTAATGATGCGGTTGTACAGAACATCGGTGCGGTTCAGTTCCAGCCAGAGGTCCTCCTGTGAACGTGATCTTTGAGTTGTAGATCCACTCGGGTCTCAGCAAAAGCTTTCAAAAGCACCGTAGCTTGTTAGTGTCCTGCCGTGCTATGGTGTCGTGTTGCCTTGGTTTGGCAACTCAGGTTAGCAAATCCAGCTTAGCTCCAAACACCAGGATGCTCAGTCGCAAATAAAACAAATTCCCAGCCATAAAATGTGCAACGTTTCTCCGACGCTGTTAGCCCGGAATACCGTTCGTAGTTGCTGGACTGAAAGTGTCGCACAAATCCTTGGGTCAGGGCTGATGTCGCTAGCGTGACAACCACTGACCAATCAAGCCGCACGTTAATGCTGACGTACTTGTAGGCCAGCTAGAAGCTCTGACACGTCAAAGAATACGCCCAATATGTCAAACTAAAGATCTGATTGGTTAATGACAATCAACAATATCGTCCCCATTCACTTAAACTGCAAAGTCTACATAGCAGGCCTCAGGCCTCTCTTCTTACCTAGAGACATCGAGGTAAAATCTGATTGGATAAAAGCTCTACTTAAAACAAGCTGTGCTGGAAGCAGCGCAACTGAGGCAGACAGTAGCTATGCTATGAGATAATAAGCTAATGGTAATATAGTGTATTTGTGAAAAAAATGTATTAAATTATAAAATAGCTATAACTTTGTGATTCTGTTTAGGCCAGCAGAGAAGGCTGACGGCCCACCACTGGTCAAAACTTCTCAAGCTCATATTTCACTTGCATTTGCATTCACTTTAAAACAGCTCATGACAAAGGTTTTCTTTCGGATTTTCCTTTCTTTAGTATGTATAGTACTTTTCAATAAGAGCATGTGTTGTTAATTGTTGAGATGCTGATATTAAAAGAGGCTATGAGAGACTGATAGCACTACATTGTTAATCAAAAGGAGCAGATAATGTAGTTAGCAGTGAGATAGAATTGAATTTACTGCATGAAGGAAAACAAAAGTGTAATAAGATGGCAATGAAATTTGAGCTCATTTGTCTTAGCTGTTTTAGTGTCTGTAGTTATTTAATGAAGAGTTTGGGGCATGTTTTTAGACATATTGTAATTTAACTTTAGAATATGCTGCATTAGTAACTGAGACATGCAGAGAAGGAACTTGGCGTAAGACAGATACACACATCAGTACACACGTGCCCACACACACACACACACACGCACACACACAGCAGGGTCCATTAGAGGGATGTGTTGTTCTATCCTGATATGGTTGGTTATCAGTAAAGTCTGGCTGTCATATTGTCCTGACAGCGTGGAGATACAGATAGAAGAATCATAGACTAAATAAACTCTGAAAGGCACCTGAACAACAAGACAAGAGATGGACTTCAATCTGTGTGTGTTTGTGTATGTTTGTGCGTGCATACACGTGCTTACATTGGTCAAGATATCTATATTTATGGAACCTGTTATGTGTATGTGTATGTGTGTGAGTGTGTGAGGCAATGCCAAGTGACATGCAGTGACAGCAACAGCACTGTGTGTTTTATCAGTGCTGGTTAAATGTTTCCTGTCACTCTTCCGCCCCGCTTTCAGCGACACTAACCTTTACAAGGCTGCTGTTGATACAATCAGACACAAACACAACGATGCGTAAACACACTGATAGAGACGCACTGACATTATTCTTAATAATGCATATGTTCACATTCACAGAGACCCAGAAATAGGCAGCTTACTCACAACCAGTCAACGCAGTATTCTACATTGAAAGCAACGAAAAACCAGAGTCAAATGCCTTGTATGTGTATGCTTCACATACTTGGCCAATATAGGTGATTCTGATTTTTAAGTTATTCATGTTCATATTTCCCACAACACAATAACTTTGATCCCAAGAGCTGCATTCACGGACGTCAGGAAGCTGCTCTGTGACCAAGAAGGACTTCGGTACGAAATACATGCACGGTTTTAAAGGGGGGCCACGGCCCTCGCTGATACTGACCATAAACTGTATGATACCAACCAGATACTTGTAACAACTGCAAAAGAAGAAATAGAAATTGTCATGACACTGTTACACAGGTTACATGTTTGTGTACGTATATAGAATTAAACATGCAAATATTTCATATAAATGATTTGTTGTATTTAGAGAGGGTAGCCATACAGAGCTGAACTGGAAAGACCACCTCCCAACCCCACATGCTTCGAGCCGCCACCAGAATTCTACAACCTGAAGAGGGAGCAAGGTCAGGGGTACAGACTCCTGTTTATAGAAGCCCAATTCTCTAACAATAATAAATGCATTAATACATTGATCCACTGATAAAAGAGAGATCATTTAAGGGCTCAGTGTGTAGGATTTAGGGCGATCCAATGGCATTAGCATTTTTTGAAGAAATAATACTTATTTTTCCTAACATTTATTAGTGTATAATCACCTTAAACTCATAATCGTGTTTTTGAAAGCTTAGACTGAGCCTTTCATATCTATATTGGAAGCGGGTCCTCTTCTCAATTTTATAATATTGTACATTGAATACATTTTGAGATCTGGCAACTTATATACTGTCTATACGAATGGAATTCATAACTGGATATCTTAATCTATAATGAAACAACAAATTGAAGGCCGAATACAGACAGAAGGTGTGATCTTGCTATTTCTTCGTGAGTGTCTATATATTTTTTCTTAATTCCCTGCAGCTCTGCTCACCTTTTCCTTTTCCTAGAATATCGCTGTGCTGGTGGATATTGAAGCTGCATGTGGAAAGAGCCCCGTTCACCTCAAACCGGAGCTGCTGGAAACCATTTGGACGAAGAGAAAGCAAGACACATGCGTTGTTTAGTTGTTGCATCCTGAATGTATGTGCTGTGCAGTAGACAGACTGGCAAATGTTCACTGTACATACTGTAAAAATATGTCAGCTTCTGTTGCCCGTCTGCTCTGGTTTTCTGTTTATGAGCACAAGCCCACACTGTGCTTTTTTGGATAATTTGATACTTTGCTAGAACTTTTGCACACAGCAGATGTAAAAACAGCGGGCTGTTTTTGTGTGGTGAGAACACCGAGCTTGTAGAGGAAACAAAATCTTTACACACTCGCCTCGTCATCATCGCTAAAGTGTGTCAGGGATGAGTCTGTATCATAGTTGGGAAAAGTGTCTAATTGTGCAGTCATTTGAACAGAGTGCTCAGGGGAATACAGGAGGAGTTGATGGGACACTGATTTGTTGATGGCTCGCACTAAGGGACAGTCTAACAAAAGGATTGACACGTATTATCATCTGGATATTTCACTAGTGCATTTGGTTAACATTGGCAGGCGAGACCAGAGAAATTTACTGACGTGCGGACAGAATAATTAAGGTGTTGAATCCGCAGATTTCGTTGTAGCCTGTCGTCAATCAGGGGCATATCAAAACATTAACACATACAGTAGTACTCTCAATGGTTTACATATGCACATCATTAATCACACTAAATTATTTCTGGTATTCCAAAATGTTCTGTATGTCTTTAGTCAAAGTTTTTGCTTCCGTAGCATCTCGATCCATTTAGAGTATCTGTCAATTATTGTCAAACAATATTTCTTCCCTTCATATTGGTTTAGTTCAATTAAATCCATGCAAATATCTTGAAATGGATTATATTTTGCACATACAGTGCATGCTAGAATTTTTTCTTGTTTTTTAATAGTTTTTGAAACCATATGCTGCAAAGACCCTGTTTATCATAGATAACATCCCTCCCGTTGAGGCATGGTTTACCCATGGCTCAAAAGAGCCGTATATCTATATAAGGTCTTAGGTAATATTAGTTTGACCTCAGGTCATTTCCAGAAATTTTGTTTATTTTGCAGTTTTGTTTTATCCAATAAGTTTTTTTTCTTACTGTGGAGCATTTGTTTGCATGTCTTTTAAGATCTTGTGATCTAAATGTTGCACTTCAAAAGAAAATTGGTCATTTGGTATCAATTCTATATGTGTAATAGGTTTGTTAGTTGATGTCACCATCTCTCTATTTTCCCACTGCTGAGCAGAATATTTGTCGTAATTTGGCAATCCCAGCACTGATGAACTTGTTGACATCTTTTTTAATACCATTAAAGCTTCGTCTGCTTCAAGAGTCCAGCACAATTTGTTGTGTGCTGCCATAGGTTTATCATAAATCAATTTTGATAAAGATTTAGCTCAACGTAATTAGGAACCCAACTTTTACAGAAATGAGTCATTCCTAAGAATGACATCATTTGTCTTTTTGTTTAAGGTTTTGGTGCTTTGAGAATGGCTTCTTTTCTTTTGTCATCTAGTGATCGGCCATCCGTAGATAAATCATAACCCAAATATTTAACTTTTTCTTTCTAAAGCTGGAGTTAATTTTGCTTACTTTATGACCTTGTTCACAGATAAACTTTAGCAGTGCAAGAGTGTCCTCTTTGCATTGTTGTTGTGTCTTAGAGCATATCAAAATGTCATCCACATAAGGTAAGATTCTTCCCCTGGTGGGTCGAATTTAGCTATTAAAGTTGCATTAATTGTTTTCAAAGCCTCTTTCTCTGTAATTTTCCTCTTTCGCACGGCCTTTGCTGTGACCGTGACCCAGTTTGTCAAGACTGTAGTAATAATTTGGTGAGTTAGAAACCTCTTGCACACAACAGTCAATCGTTTATTCAAACCACTTTCCTTCTCTGCCTAATAGGTTAACTGGATAGTTTTTGTTGATAGCACAAATCGCTGTTTTGTCTGTAAGCCTGTTTTGGGATCTTATGATCGTTAATGGTACCGACAGATATTCGGTACATATGTTTGTACATGCCCCAAAATCACACAAAAATACTACATCACACCCCTCAATAACTCTAACCCCACAATTCTATTTAATATAGTTCTAATATTTCTATCCATTATTCTTTACCATCAGTCTGTCTGTGCATCAGTTTGTGTGCGTGTTTTTATCAAACATAAGTTGAGTTACTCTTTTACTGTTAACATGTACATCATATTCTGTATACGTCACCCTTAATACTGAGGTGAGTTGAGTCTTACTGTACAGCCAGTCAGACATGTCCTTCCACCTCCAATTATGGGCCTCGTGCATATAGACACATGTCTCCCCCTTAAACAACTCAGCTTGTGTGGGGGACAGAGAAACAGAGACACCAGCAGCATTTTCTGTCCAATAAATGTCCACGATACATAATTTCTCTACCTACTAAATTTATAGGGCAGTGATCAGACAGTATAAATGAATGTTTGTCTGTGATGTTATCTAACATACAGGACAAGGGCTTTGTGTACGTTTCACTAATTGGTATGTCATATTTTATCTTTAATAGTTAACGTGTCTTGTGGTAACTTTCTAAAACCTTAATTTTTGGTCGAGTACATCTGGTATGTGGGTGTGAGTGGTGTTTGTATGATTTCTAATGTGTGTATTGAATGTACAAGTTTGTCATAGGCAGAATCTAAAGTTAACTCACCCTCAGTGTTGTAATGTGTGTTCGTCGCTGGTCCATCACTGGGGTCTGCCCCGCCACGCCTGCTCCTCCTCTCTTGACTTGACTGCTGATTGTTGAGCCCTCCCTATGTCCGGATTGGCCACATTGATGACACACAAAGTTTTCAGCTGGTGTGTGGGTCTCAAAGTCTTTGCTCCTCTGTTTTCCTCTTTTTCCTTTGTCTCGCGTTCAGATAATCCAGATTCATATTGTCATCAGTGTTCATTGACGGGCTGTAGTTGTGAGCGTTGACATGGTGTCTGTAGATTTGGATGAGTCTCCTTCTTCATCCTCGGAGTGTTGAGTGGGGGGGTGTTGGCGGTCATGTTGTTTGTGCCAGGGGAGTATACAGCAGCGCCGTTGCGGAGACCAGATCAGGATCCACTCGACCATGTAAAACAAATACAAAACAAAAACAAAAAAAACAAAGTTCAGCAGTATATTTTCTTTTTCTATCAGTTGTATATGTCTTATTCAAATATATATATATATCTTTCTTTACCTCTTGGACATTACTTCATCTGTTTCTGCTTCGCCTTTTCCTCTCTGCTCCAGACACGGTTTGAGTTGATCCAATTTTTGTCGTAGGCTAAAACTGCCTTTTTCAGGGAACCCCAATTTTATCCATTCTTCCAATTGTTTGGTCGTCTAATTATCTTTGTCCCACATGTATTTTATTATTGGAGGTAAGACCTTGGCATCAGGCTGCTCAGGCTCATTCTATAACTTTTATCATTTCCAAATGTTTCACCTTTATTTTATTTTATTTATTTTCATATCATTCTCTTTTCCCCCAGCTCTGTATCATTTCTGTATCAGATTGAGACTGAATAAACCTCCCGCCAGAAAACCACATTCATTCACTCATTCGTTCGGATGTTGGCAACTCACTCTCCCACATTTTCCTTCCATGAACATGACATTGGGTTCATCAGGCAGAGTAACCTGGCACATACTCTTCTTCCCCCCCCATATTACGCTTTCTCTCTTTATATGGGGCAATGCGTTTTTTATCTTTAAACACAGTCGTCACCGTGAGTTTCTAGATTCGTTTTTGGCACAATCTGAATAAAAGCCGTTGCTCTAGTATCCTGTTGCCTATCACCTTGGTCAGATAGTGCTTGGAATCTATTCTTTAGCTGCAATATGAAAGAGCTTTTCACTTTAGGATCTTGTAACTTTTCAGTGGAAAACTGTTGTCTTCCTGTATTTCTACTACCAGCTTTCCTTAACTTTACTTTCAGCACTGCTAACACAAGGTGATGGTCACTAGCAACATTTGCTCCTCGCATTACTGGATGATGGTTGTGTTGATTTGTTTTCCTTTTAGCCTGATCTTCATAAGCCTGCTATTGACCGGTTTCACTCTATAAGACTTTTCTCAACTCCTTTTTGTGGAATGATGGCTACTCCTTCGGAATGATGGCCATCATTCCTTCCTGACTATAATACGGTTTCGTCTGTGCTGGTTCTGAGACGTCCCGATCCTGTCCATCTGCTTTCGCTTACTCCTAGTATGTGTAGGTCCATCCCCTGCTACCATTTTTGCCTTAAACTCTGACAAATTTATATGTACATACTCCATGTAAACTGAGCACAAAAGAATCACATCTAAGCTGGACTGAGACTGCATCTTTATTGCATTAACACTGGTATGAAAACAGTAATTGTAATTATGCTGTCCATCAGGTAGTGTGTGGTGCGCAGCCACCCCTGCTTGACACCTCCTGCACATAGTCAATGGGCAAATGAATCTGCAGCTGTGAAATGTGATCCCAGAAGAGCTTGGTGAAGACTTTAGTATAAGTAGAGGGTCAAGTCTCATGATGCTGCAGTCCAGTGCACCCACAGGGGCTGAATGGGTTACTGAAAGGGTTTTCAACTTCCTTGGCCTTGGCCGCCTCTCCTGAACCTAAAGCCATTGAGCACTTTTGGGTGCCATGGATTACATGACTGGGATAACATCCCACAGCTCCAGATTTTATTTCATACAAAAATGTGAATCAAAACTTACTTCACAGAGGCTCAGAATCCGGTTCCAGGCCTCGGTGATCCACCATGCACTGTGGTGGGTCAGGAAGCTGGTAACATCTTCTTCTGACCTATTGAAAACATAGACTGCTAAATTATACGTGTATTTTTGACTTTCTCCACAGTTTTACCATTTAAGGGGATGCAAGGATATCAACCAGATAATAATTGTAACGTTACCTGAGGTCTCCCTACAGCACACTTTTCCACCTCGTAGGGCATCCAGTTACAATGTCCACAAGGTCACCCGCAGAAAGGTAAACATCCGTGTGAAAAGTAGTCTCCTTGTTTTTGGCTCAAGTGGGTTTAGTTCTCTCTAAAAACAAATTCAATCCCTGTCCTTTCAAATATATAGAAACTTCTGACTTAGTGCGGCAGGCAGCAACAGTGTGCATGCCGTGTCTACAGCAAGCAGCCTTGAAGCTTGCTATCATAACATTAGCTATCCACTTGTCTTGCTAACAAACCGTCTTTGTCTAAAACATAACATACTAAAATAAATACACTCAATTTACAACTCTGAAACATCCTAATCCATCCATCAATTGTCTTCTGTTTATCCGGGATCAGGTCGCGGTGGCAGCAGGCCAAGCAGGCTGACCCAGACTTCCCTCTACCCCGCAACATTTTCCAACTCATTCTGGGGGATCCCGAGGCGTTCCCAGGCCAGCTGGGAGATGTAATCCTGCCATCGTGTTCTGGGTCTTCCCCGGGGTCTCCTTCCAGTGGGAGGCGTCCAGGAGGCATCCTAATTAGATGCCCGAACCACCTCAGCTCAAATTTTTAAATTTTATTTCCACCACTTGGATATTCAGATATAAACATTTGAATATACTAAAATACAACCTAGGATAAATAAAAAGTACAATGAGACGTATAGCACTTCTAAATTTCATGTACTACCACTAGGCACCCAATATTAGAGATTGTCCTGAACAGACATACGGGGGGGGGGGGGCAAGCAATTACATCTTCTTCCTTGATTGCTTTACTATGTTCTAAATTACATTTAAACAGCCCATTTCAAGCTTCACCTCTAATCCAATTGTTATCCATTCAGTTAAAATTTGGAATGTCCTTTAATCTTGGTCCCGACCTTTCACATGCTGCGCCAGAGACAATAAATCATATGTATGAACCATCAGGAATGGACAAAGCTTACTTGGTCAATAAAAGGAATAGGCACACTATCTGACTCCTGCATTGAAAAAAAGCCTCTTTTGAACAATTATCACAGACATTTTAAATTCATGAGTCACATTTCTGCAAGTAATTTGTACCATCTAATTAAGACTACTTCCCGTTAGGTCCTCCTGTATCTGTGCTGGACTCATTTTTTTAAATGTAAAGTAAACAAATAATAAGACCAGACCAGGTTGGACTCTCTTAAAAATGTATGTGAAACAGACATAACTGAAATAATACCAGGCCCACTGTAGTTCAGTTTAAAATTGTATGCCGTCTTCATTGGTCCAAGGAATGTTATTATCTAATTTCTTGGGGGAAAGGGGGCATGGGGGGGAGGATGGGAACTTGACTTAACTGTACTATGTTGAAGCTGTATTTGTCTCTTCTGATATATTTGGAAAAATAAAAAAGACCTTCATCAAAAATCTATGTAAAATGGTTTGTAATTAGATAACGTTTAGTCATCAGGAAATAATTGTAGGTTTTTGATGTTCTTGTAGTCTGTGTGTGTGTGTGTGTCCAAATGCATCAGGGCTTTGGGGCTGACCTGCAGCAGGTGCTGCCCCAAAAGACAGACAGTAAGCCCAGGGCAGAGAGAGATGAAGGAACAGCTGCCACCTTTAATCTGCATCCAGACCCACTAAGGACTGCACTCTGACTCATCCTCTGCTGTGAAAAAACACACACGCACACACACACACACACACTTGGGGTGACAGTCCTTAGAAAAGCAACATTTTACTCAAAAGTAATTGCAGTAGAATTGCCAGAATTAGTGGAGTACCTCACAGAGGGCAGAAAATCCATACTGTATTAGGTCAGCCACCAACTCATTTTCAAACGATTAATCTATCGACTATTTTACCAATTAGTCGTTTAATCTAGGCTTCTTAAACGTGGCTCCCAGACACATATGCGCACACACACACAGACATACACACACGCCTTAGTCAGTAATTGCCCTTTTAGTAAAGCATTATCACAGGTAAAAGTATTTGTGGAAGGAACTATGGTGTGCTAAACACACATTCTACATTGTTACCACACACACACACACACACACACGCACACACACAGGCAGTTGACTCCTGTGTTTGCTCAGGGACTAGACTATGGTTGAGGCGCTAATCTCTGACATGATTGCACTGCTTTTATTGACTTTCTGAGTGTAATAAAGGGACAGTGAAAGAGAGTGATTACACTGGATGAATGGATGGTTGTTTGGAAAAAATAAGAGAATATAAAGTATAACTATTTTTTGTTATGTGTTTCTCAATAAAAAGATGACTGACTGAAAAAAAGAAAAGAATCAAGGGCGGTAAAGGATTAAACTTGAATTTCTCAGGGGTAAGGTAAAAAGTGTCTGACGTCAAGCCAGTCCAATCAGAGAGACTCAGAGAAAGAGAAAATATGGGAGAAAAGAGCAGATGTTTAATACAATCTTTATTGAGGTGTTTAATACAATTTTTATTTACTTTTTTGTGTTATTCCTTTCACTCTGCTCCGGCTCACTAACAATTATAGTGAAAAATGATACTTCTATATATATATTTTTTAATTTGCTAATAGGTTACCCATCACAGTGAGCAAATCATCTCCATTCAAACCCAATCATAATCCAGCAGAATAATTACATTCAAGCGATTGGATTTCATGCTTTGCAGTGCAGACTGATATCTGGTTGTGCTTTTCTCTACTAATATTGGAGTTTTGTTTTATGTCAAGTCTTATACATACCTTCTGTGTGTGTTTGCTTTGATTGACCAAAGCTCTGTGTTATTACCACACAGTAATGAGAAAAAGAGAGATGATTACATATGATAAAATAAATGAGTGCTGGGTTTTGATTATCAATATCCTTGCTTTAGTTTTATTATAGATATCTGATGTGGCTCACCAAAGTCAGGATTCATCTAGGGTGCATCAATGTCTTTCCAAAATATCATGACAATCCGTAGTTGTTGAAATAGTTCAGTTTGGATTAATGTGGTATATCAACCACCTAACCAACTGACTGACACTGCCAAACATAGCAGCTTGTGGGGCTTAAAGAGAAAAGAGTGAGCAACTGTCCCATGTTTCTCGTAGCCATTTTTGTATGAAATTAGTTCATTCAATGGAAGATAGTTTTAGTCATCCTTTGCTTCCGTTGAGAATGAGTAGCGGGTCTGGTTATGAGCAAATACCACATATTATTTTAATATCTATAGACTGCTTATTATTGATTGAATAAACAGTAATAACGGGCCATCAAAATGATAGGTGCAGTAGCTCAAAAAGGCATAATATAGCAAAAATAGCTAGTAATACAATTTCAGGAGTAATTATGAAAAATAACTAAGTCTCTAAAGTATTTTAAACTATCAATTTGAAAATGTAAAAAAATTAGCTAATACCAAAATGTATCATATCAATAGCTAGCAAATTTGAAGGATTTTGGGGCCGTCAGAGTGATAACTGCATATTTGTGTTATGCACACAACTGCCCTGTAACATGAGTATTAATGTGATACCTCATTAGAAAGCTACGGTTCTTGTAATTCGATTTCTGCAAACCATTTCAAGATACAATAACAACAGCAGGTACAGTTAACACGTGAGGTGCAGAGTGCGCTGTGATTGGTCAGTGGGCGAGCAGGTGACTATCGTGACTCGAAGCTTAACAGCAGAGGCATGTCGGGTAGTGAATCACATCACGTGATGCAGCTCAGCCAATCAAATATGGGCATTCTGACTGAGTGAGATGCACCATGACACAGGGGGCTGAGACGAGGAAAGACATTGCAGAGCAGTAGATAGAATGTTCAAGTTGTGAAAGTAAAATCATAAGATTATCTCTTTGACCCGCGACTTGTTATTGAGGGATGATGATGGTGGGTCATATAGCCAGACCAGCTGAGAACCACTGTCCTCCATGAGTGCAGAAAACTATTTTCCTGAATATAAGCTTCTGCATTTTCCAGTTATAGTGAATATTATTGTATGATATATATATTATATTATCATATTATATATATTATTATATTATACAGAATATTATGATATATATGTTATTATATTATGGTGAATATTATTATATGAGATATATATATATATATATATA